>NC_079436.1:6964932-7272900 GCF_903798145.1 Danio aesculapii | reverse complement strand
ACCTCTACTTTTACTCATCCAAGAACGCAAGGAGTCCGATAGAATGTAGTGAAGCCACAGTTATATAATATCGTACTGACACCATATACAGTGTATGGCTCCTACAACCTTCATCACAAACTCTGTGAATGTAAAGTTTTTTTCTCTTCAGTGTCGAGTTTTTCATCAATGATTAGTAAGTGGGCAACACTGATTTTTGTCTAAAGTAAAGCGTAAATTTTATAATGCTAAAATTAAAATGATCGTGCCCAACTGAGCCTGGTTTCTCTCAAGGTTTTTTTTCTTCACTTCCGCCATTGGTGAAGGTTTTTTTTCCCTCTCCGCTGTCGCCACTGGCTTGCATGGTTCGGGATCTGTAGAGCTGCGCATCGTTGGATTTGCCCTTCAATATTTGGACTCTCAGTAGTGATTATTAAACCACACTGAACTGAGCTCAACTGAACTGAACTTAAACACTACAAACTGAACTACACTCTTCCTTGAACTACACTATTCCTATTTGAACTACACTGTTCCTATTTACTGTGACCTTTTATGTGAAGCTGCTTTGACACAATCTACATTGTATAAGCGCTATACAAATAAAGGTGAATTATGAATGGGGAAAAGTGGAACAGTCAATATGGCGAATGAAGCCCCGCCTATTAGTACAGGAACCAATAATCGATCACTATAGACTGACGATTCTCCGGGGGAGAAGCTCAGATCACATGTGTGCTTTTTGTCATCAACAAACACACTAGAATCTCAGTGAATACTTGCTTCACAGACACAGAAATATATCCACATAAAGCTTGAAATGTCAAGCTGTTAAATGAACCCACTACACTTGAAAACAAACATTTTCTGGTTTTGTAATCTGTATGAAACAAAAGTGAGGTGCAGTCCATCCGATCAAACACAAATCACATGACAGCAGCAGCTACCCAAACGCCAACAAACTTGTAAACAAAGAGTCATTGTCAGTTCCAACACAATCTCACAGCAATTCATAACTTTTGATTTAGTTGCTAAATCGTACTAATTCGTACGATCTAATTCGTACAATTTAGTACAATTTGCTCATCCCTCAATGACGTTTGGGTTTAGGGGTGGGGTTAGGTGCCACGCCTAAACATAAAATACTTACGTTTTCTCGTGAGATCAGGCTGTCATTTCTGGAGGAGATTCGCCATCAAGAACAGGTTGTGAATTACTTCAGAAGAGCAGCGCGATCTGACAAAGCATTATCCAGAGGATGATCATGTGTAGAACAGCCATAAATGAGGTTGGTGTCGTGATCTCGTTCCTTTTGAATGCACATGCACATTCGCTTGTTCAACCTGAATATTTGACGATTTTGTTTGATTCAAACATTTATAAACAAAACGTATGGGACAGTTGTTGTTTAATTTTAGTGATGATTGCTAATGTTAAATTCAATCATAAGCTTGGCAAGCAGTTTTGGAGATTTTGATGTTTACCCATTCAGACAGGATGCCCAAGCATACTGCCCAAGAGATGTTTCAAATATGGCCGCTGAGTGAAATGACTTGCCTTAAAGGGACTTAGGTTGTACTCTATTAAAGTCGCCTTTTCGCTCCAGTGTAAGACTTACTACTTTCACTTTGTGTGGTTTATTTATAAACTAATTTCGAGAGGATCACGTGCTTATGATCAACACGACTGGCTCCTCATTAGCTCTGTAATCTGACCCATTAGATGATTACGGAAGCGTTATAAATAACCAGAGTTTTTCACTCCAAATATCTTCGTCTTGAAGCTTCCCCCCTTCCACCCCTATTTCCTCCCCCTTTTTCTGATAGGGCGACACGGTGGTCCAGTGGCTAGCACTGTTGCCTCACAGCAAGAACACCGCTGGTCCAACCTCCTATCGGGCTGGTTGGTGTTTTTGTGCGGAGTTTACATGTTCTCCCCGTGTTCGCGTGGGTTTTCCTCGGGTCCCCCGGTTTCCTCCCACCGTCCAAAAACATAAACCATAGCCAATTGACTAAACCAAATTTTACACTTTATTTTACACTTCTCACGCGGTGACAAGCAGGGGAGTCCTCGAGACCTACCTGAGCTCGAACTCCGCTCTCGCCCTTCTAACGGGAGGGAGCCCCGGGCTTGAGGATATTACGAGCTCAGGGCTCTCTCCTGGGACAGCATGCCAAATACGCTTTATTGATTATCAGCTAAGTGTGATGTCTTGAAAATGCAATTGTACATGGAATTCTTCTTAAGACAAAAAAAGTTTTTTGGGACAGCCACAGCCTCTACTTATTTTACTTTTGCCTTTTAATAATTTTTTTTAAGACTTTTTAATTAATCACTTAAACGAAGTTGTACTTTTATTCAAAAATAAAAAAACACTAGATTTAAAGTGTATTAACCCATATGAAAAAAAAAAACATTGTCATTTATAGTAAATAGTGTTTTTGAACCATACTATAGTAAAACTTTTAGTAACATTGAGTAACACAACATTTTTAGTAAACAATATACCACTAGAGCATGCACAACATAGGCTCATTCTGAAAACATAGGCCAATATACATTTCTGGAGATCGCAAATTATGTAGCCAGAGCTACGTATGCAGAGTGGAGTTGAGTGTGACGACAGGGTTTGATTCTGGTGAAGAACAATTCCAGAAGGCAGGTAAGACAAAAGCTGAAGCCAAAAAATAAAACAAAAAAAGGAAATAACAGTGGGCAGAATGTGGTAAAATCTGAAAATGCGGTAAAAATCAGGTTGTCACAAGGACTTTTCTTTTTCTGGATTGCATTTCAAAACACTGTAGGTTGGGTTTAGGGAAGTAGGTGGGCACTGGTCGATTCGCGAAAACAAAAACTTCAAAAAACATAACTCCTGGGATGTATTTGTCGTACTCCAGAAATGTATATAGGGCTGCGTAATCTGAATGAGCCTGGGTTGGGTATGCAAAATACATCTGTTCACTGTTGTAAAAACTAATGTATACTAGAGTGTAGTAGTTCACTAGATAATATTAGAGAATGCTAAAGCATTCATTAACTGTGAGTTGTACTGTAAATCCTATAATACATACAGTATAATATACCTTAGTATGGTTCAAATACAGTAAATAATTTATTTTAAATTACTTTAGTATTATAATGTGAATAGGACGCTGACAAAGTAGTGCAAATCCAAATGCATGTTTTATTAACAGGATGGTCAGGCAAGCAATAGTCAGTACAGGGGCAAACAGAAGTACACTGAAAATCCAGAGTCGTAGTCAAATATTAAGTGAACGGTCAGTACAGGCAGGCAGCAGACAACGTAAACAAACAAACAAACAAGGCGAGGATCAGAAACAAGAAACCACGTCATAATGTTCACAATTCAGTTTAACAAGACTCAGCAATGTGTGTGTGTGTTTGAGAGGTGTATAAATAGTCTGTGTAATCAGTCCTGAACAGCTTCAGCTCGGTATGTTTGCAATCATGTGGGATCTAGGCCAGGTGTGTGATGTGAGTAAAGTGCATGACTGAAACTTGTAGTCCATATACCAGCAGATTTGTAGTCCTTTAGCGATCTGCCACGATTAGATCGCTGGTGATGGTGACAAGTATTTTTTCATAAGGGAATTAACAGAAACCACAAACGTGTCCATTTTGAGCACTATAAACATAAAAAATAGCTTCTGTTATTTCGTTTTCACTTGGCTATTTTGAAGACATTTTAAAATGATGGTTATTACAAATGCAAATCATCAAGGAAGAATACTCTGGATTTACGCATTTAGGTAATAAGAACAGGACAAAATGTACTCAGTATAATGATGATATTAAATGTGCAAATAGGCTGTATTATAATGACATAAAATTGCTGGCACAGAATCCCCGCCAATGTAAGGCAGTACATATTAAACATCAACAAGATGTTCTGCTGAGTCTCGTGAGGCCCGGCGAAAGTGGCACCATTTTTATTTCAGCATGATAAAGTATGTGGAAAGCAAATGTTCATACTTCACTTCTAAAGTAAAAGATCTGGAGATGTTATCTAACAAATCCTCATGAATAAAACTATCTGTATTGAGTAATGGACATTTACAATGCATTTACATTTACATTGAATAAAATAAATATGAAATAAAATAAAATCTTCAAAATATAATAATAATAATTCAAAATCTTTTGTTAAATGAAAAGAAAAGCCCGTTTGATTTTCTTGTTTTTTTTCCAGGGTATGGTGTTACATACAGTGCATTTCACACAAATCTAATCCTCATTTATAAACGCCAATGTTCTTTTCAATATTAGTAATTATATCCTCAATTCTTTCATTGCAAGATGTTTTTTTTTTCCGCTACAGACTTGCGTGGAGTACTAATTACTATAAACTGTGCTCATTACTGCAGCAGTGTGTTAGTGTGACAATAATCTGAACCACTCATCTTCATTCTCACTGCTGTCTGAATAGTGATTGCAGCAAACGAGAGATTCAACAGAGCCTTAAATTAGCGCTATTCTCAGAACTAATATGAGATATTGCTCCTCTGGATGTGTGAGGCGATTTAATGAGCATTTTGTTCTTTAAGTAAATACTGATGCACACATCACAATGACATTAATGTGGGCACGATTAAAAACACAAAATGATTACACCCACAAAGTCTAGTGTATATGGTTTACGCGGGCTATCCATACACTCTCAGAAAAAAAGGTACAAATAATGTTGCTTGAGGAACAGTTTTGTACCTTTGTAAATGTTGTACCTTATATGGTACAGAAAAGCCATCTTATGAAAATAACTATTACTGGAAAGGCAAAGTGATTTTATGAACAATTTCCTTATTAAAACATAAATCATCATTTAAAAGCATATGTTTAAAGAAATAAACATTCATTTAAGTTCTATAATACAAAACAACTGGTAAAACAAAACTATAGGTACTGTAAACTAAAATTAAGCCATTTTTAATAAACATTTTCATTATTGATATCTGCACCTTTTGGTGTTTGCTTTCCACTACGCAGGTAAGCTGGCAAAAATCCTGCATATGCACAGTGTTCATGCAGACATTTTACTATTGTAAAACTAATTGTTTATATCTCATTACAATACTTTTGCATAATTCTATTTCTATTTTTAAATTAAGTAAATTAACTGTTAAGTGATTACAAAGTTACTGTGTGATAATTGGAGAAAGAAAAAAATGTTTTATATTTGTTAGGGAAGCAGACGGACAAGTTAGGTGAGTATATAATGAAGGATGTTTATTACAGCAGAGGAGCATACGAGGATAACAGAGGGGATGTGATTGTAGTATTGTTGAGATGGTATTCCTTCTTCGGATCAGGATGGATGACAGACACTGAGGGAGACCGAATGCACACACCAGAGGGCTTGTGGGGAAGACAGACTGAAGACACTCAATACGGACAGGACACCGGGAACACTGGACAGACTGGAACAAAACAGAGATCAGGTAAGTTCAGGATATGAGATCAATGTGCTAGTGACTACCAGGAGGTACTCTCTAGGAGTCCGCTTCGTTGGAACGAGACCGGACACTGACTGAAGTGAGGTGTGTGCTTATATAGTGAATGGAAGTGATTGGGTGCAGCTGTGCGTGGTTAAAACTCAGGTGACGGTGATCGTTGCGTGATGCTGGTGGAAGAGCCTGGCCAATCCGTGACATTACCCCCCTCCCCAGGGCCCGCTCCTGAGGGCCTAGACCGTCGACGCCGTGGTGGTCTACCTCGTCCACGAGGTGCTGGGAACTCGGGGTGATTGGAGTGGAACTCCTCCATGAGTGCGGGATCTAATATATCGGATCTGTGGACCCAAGACCTCTCTTCTGGACCATATCCTTCCCAGTCTACGAGGTATTCCAGCTGACCACCACGACGTCGGGACCGTAGAATGTCCGTGACCTTGTATATGGACCCTTCTTCTGAAATCAGTGGGAGCGGGGGTTCCTCTTCATGGCCAGGCTCTGTGGAGGGAATCAGAGGGTCGTGAAAGGGTTTGAGGAGTGACACGTGGAATGTGGGATGAATTCTGTATTGTGGTGGTAGCTGTAACTTATAGGTGACTGGGTTGACCTGTTCCAGGATGGTGAAGGGACCAACAAATCTGGGACTAAGTTTTCGGGAGGGCAGTCGCAAGCGGATGTCTCTGGTGGAGAGCCAAACTTTCTGCCCTGGAGCATAGGCAGGTCCAGGAATCCTCTTCTTGTCTGACACCTCCTTGGCTCGGCGAACTGCCCTCTGGAGATGGTGATGAGCATCGTCCCAGACCCTCTCGCTCTCCCGGAACCAGTAATCCACTGCGGGGACGTCAGAAGGTTCGCCATCCCAGGGAAAGAGTGGAGGTTGGAAGCCCAGAATACACTGGAATGGCGTAAGTCCGGTGGTAGGTTGCCGCAGGGAATTCTGGGCGTATTCCGCCCAGCCCAGAAACTGGCTCCAGGAGTTCTGATGACCGTGACAGAAGGTCCTGAGGAACCGCCCCACTTCTTGAATTTTCCTCTCAGTCTGGCCGTTGGTCTGTGGGTGATAGCCAGACGAGAGGCTGACGGTCACACCTAGGAGTCTAAAAAAGGCTTTCCATAGTCTGGAGATGAATTGGGGTCCTCGGTCCGAGACTATGTCTTCAGGTAGCCCAAAACATCGAAAGACATGGTTAAATAGGTTCTCAGCGGTTTCTAGGGCTGTGGGTAGACCCTTCAGAGGAATCAGACGACAGAATTTGGAAAATCGATCTACAATGACTAATATGCAAGTATTACCTTCAGACGATGGGAGGTCTGTCATGAAGTCAACTCCTAGGTGTGACCAGGGGCGGTTTGGGATGGGCAAGGGATGGAGTTTTCCTGCAGGTAGATGACGAGGACTTTTTGACATGGCACATTCTCTACAGCCTTGGATGTATCTCCTCACATCCCTCGCCATGTTCGGCCACCAGAAGCGTTGGGATAGCAGCGAGAGGGTGTTGTTGGCCCCGGGATGCCCTGTGCCCAGAGAGGTATGACTGGAGTGAATGAGATCTACCCGTTGATTTTCAGGGATGAAGCGTCGATTGGGGGGACAGCCCGGCGGAGTTCTGGACTCTGGGGTGGCGACAACTGTTGGAGCAGACCAGGTGATGGGACAGACAGTGATCTGATCTGGGAGGATGTTGGCCGGGGTCTCACTTGTTTCCTGTTGGTCATGGATTCTGGAGAGTGCATCCGCCCGGATGTTTTTGGATCCTGGTCGATATGAGATGGAGAATTGAAATCTGGAGAAGAATAAGGACCACCGGGCTTGACGAGGACAGAGTCTTTTCGCCTCTTTCAGGTATTGTAAGTTTTTATGGTCAGTAATCACCTGGAATGGATGTTTAGCTCCCTCCAACCAGTGTCGCCACTCCTCCAGGGCAAGCTTGATGGCTAGAAGTTCACGGTTCCCGATGTCATAGTTCTTTTCCGCCGGGCTGAGCTTACGGGAGAAGTAGGCGCATGGATGGAGTAGTGAGGGATTCCCATGGAGCTGGGACAAGATGGCTCCCACTCCGGTGGTCGATGCATCCACTTCGACCACGAAAGGTAAGTCGGGATTGGGGTGAGTCAGGAGTGGAGCCTGCGTGAAGGACTTCTTGAGGCTTTGGAAGGCTGCGGCCGCTTCGGGTGGCCAGGATAGCGTTTTGGGTTGATTCTTTAGGAGGTTGGTGAGCGGAGCGGTGATAAGACTGTAGTTGTGGATAAAACGTCGATAGAAATTGGCAAACCCTAGGAATCGTTGGAGTTCTTTAATGGTTTTCGGTTCAGGCCAGGAGATGACGGAAGTGACCTTCCCCTCGTCCATGCGAACCCCTTGTCGATCAATGATGTATCCGAGGAACTGAACAGATGGTAAATGAAATGAACACTTCTCAGCCTTGAGATACAATTTGTGTTTCCTTAAGGTTTGTAGGACCTCCGCAACGTGGTGGCGATGTTCGGCCTCACTCCGGGAGTAAATCAGGATATCATCAATGTAGACGATGACGGAGATATGGAGGAACTCCCGGAGGACTTCGTGGATGAAGTTCTGGAATACGGAGGGGGCGTTGACCAGACCATAGGGCATGACCAGGTATTCGTAGTGCCCAGTAGGGGTCACAAACGCCGTCTTCCATTCGTCCCCCTCGCGTATTCGTACCAGGTTGTATGCGCTGCGGAGGTCCAACTTAGTGAATATTCGGGCAGATCGGAGTTGTTCTAGGGCCGCAGGGACGAGAGGAAGTGGATACCTGAACTTGATGGTGCCTTGGTTCAGAACTCGGTAATCTATACATGGCCGCAGCCCTCCATCCTTCTTGGCCACGAAGAAGAAGCTTGAGGCAGCGGGTGACGTGGACTGGCGAATATACCCCTGACTCAGAGCCTCCTGAATGTACTCCTCCATGGCCTTAGTTTCTGGAAGGGACAACGGGTAGATCCTACCTCTGGGCATAGGAGCATCAGGAAGCAGGTCAATGGCGCAGTCCCATGGCCGATGTGGAGGTAGCTGGGAAGCTCTCTTGGGGCAAAATACGTCCTCGTATGAGGAGTAGATCTTCGGGATCTGAATGGATTGTTTCTCAACTGGACTTTCGACGGACGTGACGTAGACATTTATGGGTCTCTGGATCTGCAAGGGTAGGTCAGGAAAACAGCTGGAGACGCATTCTTTACCCCATCTTTTGATTTCTCCAGTGCCCCAAGAGAGGATGGGATCATGCTTCACCAGCCACGGGCGCCCTAGGATGATGTCCATTGATGCTCCCTCCAGAACCAGAAATTGAATTTCTTCTTTATGAAGTAACCCTACTCTGAGGGTTACGGGTTCACATTTACGATGGATACGTGCCTGGGAATGGATATCGGTGGTTATAGGTTGAATCTGGTAGACGTGCGTCGAGGCTTCGGTGTGGAGCTGGAGGCGGCGACAGAGGGCGTGCGAGATGAAATTTCCGGCTGACCCGGAGTCGATGAGGGCCGTGACTGAAATAGAGACAGAATGGGCAGTTAACTGAACATTGGTGGTGAGAGGGTGCATTTTCTCAACTGGAGAACTGAATACACTCACCAATGAACGTACTGGACGAATGGGACAGTCCAGCCTGACATGTCCTTCGGCACCACAGTACATACACAGACCCCGGGTCAGCCTCCTCTGTCGCTCAGTAATCGTAAGTCTACCAGATTCGATGATCATAGGTTCTGATTCTGGAGGGACGACTGGCTCTGGCGGACGAAGGAGTGCTTGTGAGATGGATGGGAGATCATGCTGGTAGACCTTCAGACGATCAGAACATCGAAGAGACTGTTGGATGAATTTTTCCAACCCCATGGTATCGTCGAGAGCTGCCAGCTGTAACCTCAGGTTGGGCTCCAAGCCGAGCCGGTAGGTGGTTAGGAGAGAGAGAGAGAGATCGCTCATTCCATCCACTAGCAGCAGCCAGAGTACGAAATCGGAGCGCATAGTCCTGGGTGGACATGGCTCCCTGCTTAAGATGATATAATTGCTCTCCGGCTGCTACTTCTCCATCTGCACGACCAAAGACATCCTTGAAATATGTGGTAAAGCTTTGAATGGAATTGGTTACCGGCCCAGCTTGCTGCCAGATGGCCTCAGCCCACCGGAGAGCCGACCCAGAGAGAAGGGAGATGATGAATGCAATTTTGGACCGATCTGTGGGGTATAATTCTGGTTGCATTGTGAATATCAGGGAACATTGTAATAGAAAGCCATTGCACTCCTCCGCCCCGCCAGAGTAGGGCGCTGGTCGAGCCATGGGACTGGATGAGTGGGTGGACGGTGAAGAAGTGCTCGGTGCTGGTGGTGCTTCGGGAAGTGGAGTAGCTGGCATTAACACTCTCTTCAGGGAGTCCACCAACTCCTGAATGGGATCGGGAGTGCTCATGCTGTAAACTGTAAGGTCCGGTCTTCTGTTAGGGAAGCAGACGGACAAGTTAGGTGAGTATATAATGAAGGATGTTTATTACAGCAGAGGAGCATACGAGGATAACAGAGGGGATGTGATTGTAGTATTGTTGAGATGGTATTCCTTCTTCGGATCAGGATGGATGACAGACACTGAGGGAGACCGAATGCACACACCAGAGGGCTTGTGGGGAAGACAGACTGAAGACACTCAATACGGACAGGACACCGGGAACACTGGACAGACTGGAACAAAACAGAGATCAGGTAAGTTCAGGATATGAGATCAATGTGCTAGTGACTACCAGGAGGTACTCTCTAGGAGTCCGCTTCGTTGGAACGAGACCGGACACTGACTGAAGTGAGGTGTGTGCTTATATAGTGAATGGAAGTGATTGGGTGCAGCTGTGCGTGGTTAAAACTCAGGTGACGGTGATCGTTGCGTGATGCTGGTGGAAGAGCCTGGCCAATCCGTGACAATATTGTAGATGGGAGAATGTATTTCTGTAACATTTTTGTAAACAGTGTTGCGAAATATGTAGCAAAAAAATAGATCTTTTGATTTATGTTAAAGTATTTTTATTCTTTATTGTAAAAGGAAAAGGTGTATTTACACAAAAAAAAAAACATTGTTTAAAAATTTATTTGATGTTTTATATTTACTGAAAATAAATCAACGCACGTCGGTTCATTCCGCTGTGGCGACCCCAGAATTAATAAAGGGACTAAGCCGAAAAGAAAATGAATGAATGAATGAATGAATGAATTCGACGCACATTGTATAAAGCAAAATGCCTTTAAACAGTTCTTGAAGAAACACATTTGACACTATTAAAGTACAAAGTGTCTTGTCACTGATACATTTATGGATCAGATTTTTACCTTTGATGAAGGTACAATATTGTATCTGGTTTTAAAAACCAAAGGTACATTTTGGTTTCCCATGGTACAAATCATGTCCTTAAAGGTACAAACTTGTTTCTTGGTCTTAAGGTACAATTCTGTTCCATAAAAAGGTACTGCCCCAGTGAAAAGGGTTTGTACCTTCTTTGGTACAACATTGTACTATTTTTCTGAGAGTGTACACTATAAAATGATTCTTTGGATTTACTAAATGTTTAGTTGGTAACTGGTTGCAAATTGATTCGGGCTGAATTTAAATAAACAAATTAAATTTAGTAATGTTCAACTTAATTTTTTAGTTTAAATTCTGCCCATATAAATAGTTTGCATCTAAAAAAAATAAAAAAGTAAATATAACAAATCATTACTTTCATACATCATTATATTACATACAGTGTAGGCGTAATGTATTTTATTTCTTTTATTTAACTTTTGTCAAAAGATCCAGTTAAGTATGATTTGTACATACTTGGACAACATTTGGACACATGGCATACATTTTAAACCGCCTTAGTGAACAACTAGGTCATCACACCCATGTCATTATACAATGTTGTGTCCTCATAAACAACATAAGTACACACACTGCAAAAACGCTTTTCTTACTTAGATTTTTTGTCTTCTTTCTGGTCCAAATATTAAATAAATTTTTTATATCAAGAAATATTTTCTAGGCAAGCAAAACATATTGTCTTGTTTTAAGAAATAATATGCCAAAATAAAGTGAGTTTTTCCTTAAAACAAGCAAAAATCTGTCAATGGGGTCAGCAAAATAAACTTTTTTTATTTTTATCTTCTTATTCCTTTTGACATAATATTATTTTGCTGACACCATTGGTAGATTGCTTTTGTTTGTTTTAAGAAAAAACTAGGTTAATTTTGGCTATATATATATATATATATATATATATATATATATATATATATATATATATATATATATATATATATATATATATATATATATATATATATTTGGCTTTATATACATATTATTTATTATATGCATATTTATGTTTGTTTTAATAAAAACAAGTTTAGATTTGTCCACCTGTGAGGTTTTGGAGACGTCTGCATCACCATATGGAGCATATAAACAGGATTTGTGTTTGGATATAACTATGTCCACACTTCATTATTATTGTTAATTTATTCCTTTGCTGGAAATTAGAACTGAATTTAGAAATAGTTTTGAAACAAATCTTTGCACTTAACAAACTAAATTATTATATTCGCTGATGGGTGTCTTCAGTGGAGAAGACCATTTCAATGCCATTTGAAACACAAACAATGCCATTTCCTTACTCCACCAAAGTAAAGAGAAAGTAAAGAGGCTGAATAGAAGAGGCACATTCTTTATTCTTGCTGCAGACGGTCTGTTTAGCTGTTTTCTCGCTGGTGAAGCATTCAGTTTTTCCATTCAGATTATCCACTTACAAAGTCGCCATGTAAATAGTAAACTGCGCCACGGTGAGACACAACTGACTCTTAAAGGGAAAGGGAGATAAGACTCTGATTGGTTTAATGCACTATATAATCAAAACACACCCATAACTCATTAAGAGAAAGGCCACAACCCTGTTAGACCATGTGCCAAGGCGCACACCATATTTTTCCATCCTTAAAATAGCAAAAGTGGATTCAGACACGCCCTTACACGATTCTCTTTAGACTCTGCGCATAGATCATTAAAAATGAACCCTTTATGTGTGTTGCATTATTTCCATTGGTACTTCAAGCATTGACCACCTTCTTAATCAATTTTCTGTTCAGATCTCAAGCCTAGGCAAATAACTGAGAAAGCACCAATCTGAAGCACCATTTTGATGATGTCATCATGTAGACTTCTTACAAAGTACTATACAGTATTTTAAAATACAAAATTACAAGACACTACAGTATTTTGATAAAAAATAAAGCCATTTTCATAAAATACAAATTATAAAATACTATTTTATAATTAAAATACGTATTTTAAATATATTTATCATAAATACTGCCCAATACTGAGCCTAACATGAATATATTTCATGCCAGTACCTAAGCTTGCAGCACTCCTCTCCAAAGAGCGCACTCTGTGTTTGAAGAGGACGTATTAATGACTGTGAAAATCACTTTACCCTTCATGAGCTCTGAATCACATACAGAGGTAGAAAACAATCCCCCAACTAGTCACAGCCTATTTAAAATGCGTCTCAGAGGAAATCAAATCGCATTCGGATGTTGACTCTCACGCTCCGCATTAATTGTAGGTATTAATAAAGACATAGTGTGAGTGCGAGTACATGCGCAAGTGCTGTAATTGAAGTGCAGGACTCAATTATTCTCGCATAGTTTATTAAACAACATCATGCACTGCAAAAAAAAACAACAACACACACACACATAAAAACATGGCAGATGAAATATTGTCTGAGGATTGCTCAGCTCACTCTAATATGAATAAATGAGGACCTTGCTGTGCCCTTTACCGTGCTCCCATATCGCTCCCCGTGGCTGCACACTTGTCCACCAACTACAGCCAGTCAGATTAATCGCTGGCAACACAGTCGCCCACACACAACTGGCAAAAGTGGGTGGGCGACAGGTGTCATTTATAATGTATGGCTTCACCTGAGGGGGCGGCATGATTTCCAATTACACCTCACACCTCTGGGGCCTCGCTGTGTAATTATGCAGGAGCGGGAAGCAGGAGAGAAAACTTGGGGAGATAAAACTCAGGTCAACTTAAACCGATTTTGTTACAAAGTCGCTGTCAATTATTGTAATGCGCACTGAAACATTTAGAAGTCAGTATGCTAATGTAAAGTTGTCAATTAAGTGCGGGTAATAAAAAATAAAGTTATTCTAACTCTAAGAGCAACTATTAGACCCAGTGTTAACCATGCAAAATCTTAAAATGTTAATATATTAAAATAGTAAATGGCTGCCCACACACAAATGGATATGCATGTGTGTGTGTGCACTTGAGGGAGGAAAAGCAGAGCACAAACTATGGTAACACTTTACAATAACGGTACATAATGTATTAATGATGTATTAATATGTAAACTAAACATTACTTTATTATGAATTGATCATGAGTTAAGGTGTGTGCTAATCATGAACTAACTTTACTACAGCACGAGTCACAAGAGTTCATGTGTGAATAGCGACTACCTTAATTACTTGTTAGTACATGTTGTTAATTAATGTATTAATCAACATTTAAGTTTAAGCAAAATGTAACCAACATGTAATGTATAAGTATGCCATGACTTTACTTGGAGGGGCACATCACCATTGAATCATTCCTAACTACTGATGAAGTGTTCGTGTTGATGTTGACAGAACACTTTTCTATTGTTATTCAGTGTAAACACACTAGATAGACTTGCATAAGGAGTTCATGAGTAGTTAAGAATGGGTTAATGATGATGTGCCCCTTTTTACTAAGAGAAAAAATATATTTTTTTAAACCAGTTAACAGTTCTACCATAGCATTTTACAGTCTGTTCCAACTGAAATGACATAAGTTTTGTTACTATTACTATTTACTAATTTATTGTAAGACATTTTAAAATATATTACAATAAATTAGTAATATATTTATTGTAATACATTTTAAACTATATTAGAAAAATATATATTACTAATTTATTATAATGTAATATAAAAGTTGCCCACTGAATATAAGCAGGGCTGCGCCTGGTCAGTATCTGAATGGGAGACCACATGGACGAGCTAGGTTGCTGCCGGAAGTTGTGTTAGTGAAACCAGCAGGAGGCGCTCAACCTGCGCTCTGTGTGGGTCCTAATGCCCCAGTATAGTGAAGGGGACTCTATACTTAGTGAGTGCTGTCTTTCAGATGAGACATTAAACCGAGGTCCTGGTCGTTAAAAATTCCAGGATGAGTAGGGATTTAACCCCAGCATCCTGGCCAAGTTTGCCCACTGGCCTCTGTCCATCATTGCCTCCTACCCATCCCCATATCATAATTGGCTTCTTTAGACTGTCTCCTCTTCACCAATTAGCTAGTGTGTGATGTGCAGTCTGGCACAAAATGGCTGCCAGGTGGATGTTGCACACTGGTGGTGGATGAGGAGATTCCTCCCAAAAAAATGTGTGTAAAAGCACTTTGAGTGTCCAGAATATTTCTATATAAATGTATGGAATTATAATTATTTATTTATTTTAGTCATTCTTTTAGTCATTGGTGGTAGTTGATCATACAAAAACCATAGTAGTATTGTCACGATCACCGGCGATCCAGCCTGTGCAGATCTTTGCAGAACTACACATCGGCCACTATATGAAATACAACTCCCAGAAGTCTTTACACTAACACACCAGTTCCTGATCACCCCCAATACACACACATTTGAAGCTTATTATATGGACTGATTACTTGGACTATACACCTCATTCACACACACTCTTTGCTGAGTCTTGTTTATCTGTAAGAGAGCATTTCAAAGTGCTTCCTTGTCCTTCCTACTGTGTTTTCTGACCGTTGATGCTTTGGATAACCTGTATGTGTAGCATACACAGATGAGGCAGAGTTTTATGGTGGCACTGTAATATTGTTTTTATTGTTGTCACTCTGCACAATCTGAAACAAATAAAATGCACAATGAGAAGATACTGTGGACAGTGTTTCAGTGCTGGCAGTGTGACTTCATGAATGTGTGATCAATAAACACAGATATACTCAAATAAACATAAAAACACACAATTTACAAATATACAAAGGCAATGAACAGACACTAGTCACTGCATATCTCCACAAAATAATACAAATTACCACAAATCAATAGCAGCTATAAAACTCTCATTGTATAAACAATAAACACAGTAACTAGTTATTTTAAATTAGAATTATTGTTTAAAATTTTTCTAACATTTTGATATGACATGAAAATGTATTCACCCACAATGCTGTTTCAAACTGTAAACTCCCACTAAATAAACGTTATATTAAGTTATATGTATATTATATTTATATAATCATGCGTGGCCTCCATCACCATGATCTCCATTTACGGACGTCGGCGGCCTTCACTTGCGCGCGCTTGGCCGCATTTCTGCAACAAGTACACTGATGCGGTTGTTTTATCCATATAAACATACATATGCAACCCTCAAACACATTATTTACACTGCTAAACACATAATAAACATAACATTCGATGCCACTGTCACGGTCACCAGCGATCGTAACTCCCTAGATCGTTGGTTTGCACATAAGGACTACAAATCTGCTTGTAAATGGACTACATATTCAGTCATGCCACACACACACTCATACCTGCTCCAAGTCTCTACTGATTACACTCACACCACCTGAGGATCGTCAAAGACCGATTACAAACACCATTTAAGCAGCACACACACTCATTCACATGGCCGAGTCTTGTTATCTGTAAAGTGACATTTCAACGCGTTCTCCTAGTCTTGTTTTCCTGTGTTTTGACCCTAGTCTTGTTTATACTTTTGTCCCTGTTCGCCGCCTGCCTTCTGACCTCTCGCCTGTGTTTATACTACGATTCTGGACTGCCTTTATACATCTGTTTGCACCTGTGTTGACCTTTGCTTGCCTGACTTTGATTAAACCTGCAAGTGGATCCAAACTTCAGTTGTCTGTCTCACTCCCCGTGTTACAGCCACATTGTCCATCTTACCTTTAACAAATAAAACACACACACAATGGGAAGATGCTGTGAACAGTGTTTCAGTGCTGGCAGTGTTTCTTCTTCATGAATGTGTGAAACATCCTGCGGCTCACGTATTGCTCACTAATCGCCCCCCTAGCGTCACTCACAGGTTAAAATGATGGGCATCAACACATTATAACTAACCTGAACTTATAGGAACATTAATACTAAATGATGACCAATCAATGCAAAAATAACAGCTATAAAGAATAAAATAAAACAGAACTGCCATAACTCTACACCAGGGGTGTCCAAACTCGGTCCTGAAGGGCCGGTGTCCAGCAGATTTTAGCTCCAACTCGCCTCAACACACCTGCAAGAATGTTTCTAAAAAGCCTAGTAAGAGCTTGAATAGCTAGACCAGGTGTGTCTGATTAGGGTTGGAACTAAATTTTGCAGGACTCCGGCTCGCCAGGAAGAAGTTTGGGCACCCATGCTCTATACATTTACATATGCTCCAGTTTGCTCCTGTTTAGACCATTGCCTGCCTGACTATTCTGTTTAATAAAGCTGCACATGCATCCTTACCCTTGATGTCCCCGACTCATTACAAGTATAATGATTTTAGCTTAAAAATATTTATTATCAATGTTGTCTTTGCTAGTTTGTGCTTCGTGCTGTTTTTAAAGCCATTACACATTTTCATGATTATATAGAAAGTTCAAAAGAAAAGCATTTGAGTAGTTTACATTTACTTGTAGTAATTTAGCACTTTTATTTAGTGTAATGCATCCCTGCTGAAAGAAAGAAAGAAAGAAAGAAAGAAAGAAAGAAAGAAAGAAACTTTGAACAGTTTAAGATTCACCAACTGGGTCTGTGAACTTAAATTTATGAACTAACTTCTAGTTTCCTGTAATGCTTGTCCATATTGGTGCTCTGCAACAGAAGCAGTTAATTGTGTTGGCATAATGCTCTTCAGCCTTGGGCTCATGGGTCAACAGCAAGCTCCAACCCTCACCAACACTTCATCTTCCATGGAAGAGGATCTCACCTAAATCCTCTGGACGCCAAAGAGACAGATGTATTACAGATTAAAGGATTAACGACAGACCTACCTCTAAGTCCTTATTTGAAAGCCTTAAGCCTCCATCAGAGACCAGAAGGGCTCATCCAAGGTGCTGATCTGGCTCATCCGTGCTTGTTAAGAGAGACAGATCCTGACAAAGCTACATCATAAAGCTTGGGAGATTTTGCAACAGTCACACAATTTTTGAGTACTGGAAAAGATACGCCGGTCCCGCGGTTTCCGCTAGAATAAAATCAGTTTTACATTTTTTTAAAAACATTTTAAGGTCAATATTATTAGCCCCCCTTTAGCAATAATTTTCAGATTGTCTGCAAAATTAACCATCATTATACAATGATTTACCAAATTACCCTAACTTGCCTAATTAACTTAGTTAGTTAAGCCTTTAAATTGTATTTTAAGCTGAATATTAGTATCTTTAAAAAAATCTAGTCAAATATTATGTACTGTCGTCATGGCAAAAAAAAAAGCGGTTATTAGAAATGGGTTATTAAAACTATTGTGTTTGGGGAAAAATATACAGGATGTGTCTATTTAATTGTCAGTGTTGGACAAATTACACAAATTAGACACTTGAGTAAAAGTACAGATACCCTAATTAAATTACTGGTATAAAGTCCTGATTTTCAATATTACTTGAAAAAGTGTAAGAGTGCTTGATTTTAATGGGATGGTCCGCTACGGTATCATATTTTAAACTTTAGTTGATGTGTAATGTAGCTGTGTGAACATAAACAACATCTCTGATTGTAATACGCTCTAAGTTCAATGCAAAGCGAGATATTGGCTTTCACAGAGTTAGCATAGCGAAGCCTAAATCGAACAAAGTTTAAGGAAAAAAAAATACATTCAGGTTAGTGAGATCATAAACCCTTCAGGTTACACCCATTCACCCTGTGCAGCAAAGGGACATGTCCAGAAGCACTGTGATGCTGTAATGTAGCAGAGAAAGCTAAAATGGCGTCCAAACGCTGCTATTTCCACAGAGCTTGTTCTGTTTCTGTATTTGTTCTTCAAAGGACAACACAAAGAGAGAAGTGCTTACAATTTAATTTTAATTAAGTTCCATAGAATTTTAAAAAAGATATAACTTAAGCATTAGAAAAAGGACAGCTTCCATCATCTCTCTATATTGAATTTATCTACAATTTCATAATTATCCATCATACCCCTGTAAACACACACAATCTTCAGCAGCACTGCAGTGTCTCTCTATGGGGCCTCTTTCCCTGCATTCTACATCTCAAGTAACAAACTCGCAAAAGAAATGTAAACGTTTCATATTATTTACACATGCTTATAACCCTGAATATATATCAAAGACACTTGTCAGATTTTATTTTAGAGAGCAGGCATGAGGTTTAGGCTGTCCTGTGTCATTTTCTGTCTGATTCAGGCACAAACTGATACGGCTAACAGCTACTCTCTCTGACTGACAGTATTTACACAGCGCAAAAGTCTGTGCTTGGCGTGGTGATGTAGAGTCGAACCACGAATCACAGAACGTTATGTTAGCTGACCAATCAGAGAGTCTTGATGGCGGTCCTTTCAGAGGAACTAGAAAATATGATCAATGTAAGATACTGTATATGAAAAAAAATGTGATTTTCTTAAAGTGAGGCATGAGCACACATTTCTTGGCATCTTATAAACACAACCAAGTATGAGGCACCATGTAGGATGTAAATCAAACTTTGCTTATCAACACACACATGAAGCACGTGCATATCCACCTAGAAATTATTCGCATATACACCTATACTACTGGATGTTCAAAACAACATATATAAAACTTATATATATACATATAAACTTGACGCATGCATACACCCACATTAACACATGCACATACATATAAACTTGCTGCATGCAAACATACCTGTACACACTCGTATATACATATAAACTCGATCCTCAAAAGTTTAAAGCAAAGTGTTTGCTCCTTTTGTACTTTTTGTCTTATTAGTTACATAAAATCACTGTCCACTGAGATAACCCTTTTCTTCAAAGCATTCAAAATAAAAAGTGCATTCTCTCATTTAGATCGTGATTTTATATTAATTATAATTATTCATTTTAATTCAGCAATTTCTTTTAATTCAGAAATGTATTTTTTAAAAGCTAATGAATTCAAATAAAAGGTAACAAGCATTACATTTTTAGAAAAGTTACTTGAATATTATTACTTAATATAGTTACTTAAAGTATGTTGCGTTACTTTAATCGTTACTTAGAAAAGTAACATTATTATGTATAATAATATTATAACATTATTATGTATAATAATATTATGTAACATTATTATTATTATTATGTAACATATAGGCAAGCCAAGGCAAGGCAAGTTTATTTATATAGCACATTTCATACACAGTGGCAATTCAAAGTGCTTTACATAAACAGGAATAAAAGAAACAAGTATAAGAGAAATAAAAACAAATAATGAAAATGGTAAGAATAAAAATAAAATAAATAAAAATAAAAGCTGATAAAATGTGTTATAAAAGAGTTAAAAAGAAGAGAAAAACAGAGTAGTTCGATCTGTCAGACGTAGCACAGTGCTGATTCAGTAAAGGCACGGCTAAACAGATGTGTTTTCAGTCTTGATTTGAATGTGCCTAATGTTGGAGCACATCTGATCATTTCTGGAAGCTGATTCCAGCAGCGAGGGGCGTAGTAGCTGAAAGCCGATTCACCCTGCTTTGACTGAACTCTTGGGATTTCTAATCTATTTGATCCTAAAGATCTGAGTGATCTGTTAGGTTTGTATTCAGTGAGCATATCTGTAATGTATTGAGGTCCTAGGCCGTTTAGTGATTTATAGACCAGTAATAATACTTTAAAATCTATTCTGAATGTAACTGGGAGCCAGTGTAAAGACCTGAGGACAGGTGTGATGTGCTCTGATTTCCTGGTCTTCACTGGAAACAAAGCATCTAATTCTTGCAATGTTTTTGAGATGATAGTATGCTGATTTACTAACTGCTTTGATATGACTATTAAAACTCAGATCTGACTCCAGAGTCACACCAAGATTCTTGACCTTATTTTTTGTTGTTTGACCTAGATGGGTGGCACGGTGGCCCAGTGGTTATCACCGTTGCCTCACAGCAAGAACGTTTTTGGTTTTGGTCATTACCAAACCAGCCAATGTTTCTGTGCAGAGTTCTCCCCGTGCTCACGTGGGTTTCCCCCTGGTTTCCTCCCACCGTCCGAAAACATGCAATTTAAGTTAATTGATTAATACAAATCAGCACCATAGACATGCACTTAGTAAGTAGTTATCTCTTAAGAGCAATCACTAACTGTTCATTAGCTACTATAGCAGGGGAGTTCTTGAGTTCTATCTGAGCTCAAACTCCCCTCTCGCCTTGCAACGGGAGGGAGCCCCGGGCTCGAGGATCTTTTGAGCTCAGGGCTCTCTCCCGGGACAGCATGCCAAACAAGATTTATAATCAATCATCAGCTAAGTGTGAACTCGTGAAAAAAAAAAAACAATTGTATCTTTTTTTTCTGACGCCCATTTATCATTTATAAATCCTTTTGACACACTTCACTCCAAAAATAATGCTTGCTGTTTGTTCAAACTACTTAGTTAAATTGAGCAGAAACAACACAATTCTTGAGGGTTTTTTGAAACTGCTTTATTGTTTTGTTCAATCCACTTACATTTGAAAGTAAAAACCAATTAAGTTAAACTTCAAAATGTCTTCATGTTGTCCCAGCCCAAATCGATTTTTACAGCACATATAAAGTGAATCATGCCAAAATCAGGATAAAATGTGTAATCTAAGGGGGCTTTAGGTGAAAATGAAAAAAGAAAGCATAATGTGAGCATGTGAAAGTACTGAGGGAAGCTCATGACATTGACATCACATGGAAAACTACACTAAGGTCTTTAATTGTGCCCATTATATAGAGGGGCACTGTATGATTATCACATTTGTAATTCCTGAACCTTTTAAATTAAAAACATGAGTCTGAATGACACTGGTGTGGTTTTTCCTTGCAACCACCTCAGTCCCTTTCATAGTAGTCCAGTAATTGGTGTTGCAGATGGATGTAGTTTAATGATCGAGAACCACAACCTCTCGTTGACCTGGCCTGTGAGACCACACAACCCCCATATTTGAGGCCTAGAGGAAAATGAAACACTGAGAATACTGTAATTACTCAGCAGCTGAAAATCCTGTGACTTTTGAAGTGGTCCAGATCTCCTGTGTGAAATGTTGGCAGGCAGGAACATAATTGGGAACTTTCTATTAAGAGGAGCTGTATAGCATGTACCTACTGGGACTTTTTCTTGTGCACTGGCACCTATTTATTTATTTGTTTGTTTGTCAAATTATGTTGTAGCAGTTTTGCCAGATTGGCCTGCTTTAAATTTGATTGTGCAGGTAAAAAATGGCAGAGTTATAAAAATTTGGGCGGGTTTGAAACGTGAATTTTCTATGCAACTTATTTAACTATGCATAACTGTGTGCTCCTACTCCATTCAGTTAGTAGTGACCAGTGTAAAACACAAACCACATGGGCCCACCTGCAAGAGGAGGTGAAGGAAAATTGTATCAAAATGTGACTCCCCAGACAAATCCGACTCTCCGCACATCACAACACCTGCAGTTAAACCTACGGCGGCTTATCATGACACTTTTATTGATAATTTTTTACCGCAATTGACAGCAAGGACAGGTATAGAAGCATTGTCAGTTTGACAAGCAGCACCTAAAAATGTTCAAAAGAATCTAAAAAGCCAAATGGGATGAATTTAAACCCCAAAGTGAAAGTAAAACATACTTTAATACTGTAGGTAGTGTACTCTACACAACAATAAGTGCAGTGTGTGGGTGAGAGGGGGGCAGTGTTTCGATGTGATCCAGTTATGTGGTTCTGTGACTATTTGTGTTGGTTGCTGTATGGTTAGAAAATTATAACAGTTGAAGTAACTAGCTTAAATTTGATTTATTTAACTTTAAAATAAATAAAATATATACATTTAAAATTTTTGGTGTTTTTTTTATTTTGCATTTGGGTGGGTTTAGCGCAGCTTTTGGGCTGGAAAAAGTCAGTTACAATTGACAACACTGTGTTGTGTCATGGTTTGATTTTCCATAGATTTATTTGTCCCGTTTTTCTCTCACACACACACACAGTTTTTCTGTGACAGATTCAAGACTCCCACCAGGCTTTTTTATTTTTAATTATTTTATTTTATTTTTCTAAAACAAGACTAAATTTGGGCTTTCGAGATAATCTAATAGACATCAAAGAATAATAGTCCAAACTATGACTATAAAAAATGATTAGTTGACTTTACTTAAAATACGTAAGTAAACCTGTTGCTTTTAAAACAATTAGTTGACTTTACTTTAAAAAAATTAAGTAAAACTAATGCCTTCATGTTTTAAGCAAAATAACTACAGTAGGTGAGAGTTCAATGTGGCCATTACCGCCGTGGCTTATACCGCCGCCGCTCTGTTTTTAATGTATGACCGCAGTTTGTGAATATGCCGCCATGGGGCACAAAGGGACGGGATGTGAACGGACAGAAATAGCCTACACTGCAGCTGTAAATATGCTACTGTACTTGTAAATGAAGATGGAACGATAAAACAAAGCATTATAATTCCTTCATTAATCATTAAAAAATTGGTAACACGCTTTATTATCCTTGTAAACTTGTACTTGGAAAGTAGAATTGAAGAAATAAAACACAACTAAAATGAAAGCACAAAAATTCAGTACACATAAGTAGGCCTAAATAAATAATTAAAGCAGTCTTTTAGCCTAAATATAGAGAGATGTTTAGTGTTTGCTATTTTGATAGGACTAAGGCAGTCATTAAATAAGCTTTTTCATTTATGTTTTCATTTACATTTTCGTTGTTGATTATATTCTCATTTTATCTCTACTGGAAGTCAATACACTCTATACCTATGCACACATGATACTCTCTCTCTCTCTCTCTCTCTCTCTCTCTCTCTCTCTCTCTCTATATATATATATATATATATATATATATATATATATATATATATATATATATATATATATATATATACACACACACACGATACAGACTCTATACACTCTATACATATACAATCTATACATCTGCACACATGATACACTCTATACATATACACACGATACATATACATGTTACACTCCAGTCAGGGTCTGGGATAGAACCCGGGTCGCTGGTGCGGAAGGTGAGTCACATAACCATTAAGCTACTGGAAGTCGATGCACTCTATACATATTATACATATACACACTCCATGCTTATGTACACATGATGCACACATGATGCACTTTATACATATACAGACATGATACACTCCATACATATACACACTCTATACATATATACATTCCATACATATGCACACATGATACATGCTGTATGCACACATGATGCACTCTATACATATACACTCCATACAAATATACACTATACATTCCGTACATATGCACACGATACACTCTATACATATACACACTGTATACACATGCACACATGATACATACACACTCTATACATATATACACTCCGTACATATGCACACATTGTTTATTGCTGCTCAGTAACCAAATACAGCACAAAATATTAATAAAAAACAAACAATAGTCCATTTTTCTCTTTGGACTTAAAAATAAATGAAAAACGGCTTGCTGCTATAGTCAATCCAATGTGCGTTCGTATTGGCATAACTTTGTTTATTTGCAGCAGCTTTTTTCCGTGCAACAGAAATGCGGTGTTGAGAAGCCTTTAGTGGATAAAAGCGGGGTTAATAGTTATATCAGCTAATCATTGCATCCCTATTGACGATATCAGTGCATTGTATAAAAGGCCTTTTCTACAAACATATCCAAATGTTTTCGGCTGCTCGCGCCACTCGCTTAGTGATGTTTTATAAACAAATTTCGGTAGGAGCACGCGCAGAAGTTTCAGTATCAAATACGTCATTGACAATTATTCTATTATCCAATCAGTTCTTGACCAAACCCCTATATATACCAAAGCTGTCTTACCTGCAGCATCTTACAACTTTAGCATCCCTCCACCTCCATCTGGAGTGTTCACTATTAGTATAACTGATTAAACACAAGAATTATTTACATTATGTATTAAATTCCCCATTAATTGTATTTATAGCTGATTAACCATGTGGATGGATGATTACAGTGTTCTGAGCCTACTAGTAGGTGCAGAAGGCCCCTACTGGCCCATATCTATCAGCTGATGACCACTGATAACGCTCATTCAATCAAGTGATAACATTCAAATCGGGTGAAAAATTAAGGTAGAAGCATATTCTTTCAAGTGAGTCTATGGTGAAGTACAGTTTGAATGACTATGATTGAGAATGTGTTTTATTGCAAAACATGTTGCTGTATTAAAATAAAAGAATGTTCTACCAGTTAAAAAAAAAGGGTGAGTTTTTACTCAATTGTCTTGAGCCATTAAGTTTCCACAAATGTTTTGAGCAATCTGTACGTATTAGGTTTTATAGTGCATCTATACAGTCACAAAAGTGAGATTGTGTTTAATGACACTGCTTTTCGGGAGTTTGTACTGTACAGCTGTGGAAATGCTTACCAAAAAGTCCAGTGTGGCCTCTTCTCAAGCTTCCTGTCCGGCTGACAGGCAGTTTTTGGAGGACATCCTCTGGTCATGAAATGCATGAATTTTAAGCAGAGCAAAATAATGGACAACCTTTGCCTCAAGTGTTTAATTAACATATGGATTGGGTCTTTCACCTGCATGCTCGGCCCCACTGGGACATCTGTCCGATTCCTCTATATCTAGCCCACGGGTTATGACTATCTGGAGTGACTTCTCTTTCCACTGACATCTGACTCAGGACTCACTCAAGAGCCCCTGTGGACTCATTAGCAAGACAGAGCAAGAAGATCTCTGCTTTCCATTTCTTGCCATCTTGGGCAGATGGACAGGCAGCCTAGGCTGGATGAGCATAAAATACTCATAATCCATGCAGTTTCTTTAAATTCCCTTGATCCTAAGCCCACATGAGAAATTGAGTCCGCGAAGCTGTCATTGCTCTGGGGGACCATTTCCACTGCTCCATTGGCTCATATTTATGTAGCATTTATCATAAATAAAGAACAATTGACGGGTTTATTAGCATGAGATTGTGGTGTATAAAGAATACAATGTCAAATAATTCAGACAACTCTCTGAGAGCTTATATTTAAACAGATCTCATCAGAAAGTAAAGCTTGTCAGTGTATTTTAGTCAAGTGCTGCTAGTCAAATTGTTTACCTTAAGGTAAGATAGTCTACATTTACCAAAAAATAAGTTTTAGCAAGTCTAGTATTAGTGCATTCTTCCTTCAATCTTAACTTATATACTTTCAGTTGACATTTTATGTACTTCTCTGAAAAGTACAGTACTTCTCAGTAATATACTATTGCACTTAAGTACTTGACAGTAAAGCTCCAGTCAGATCACATGAATTTGGCACGATTTCCGAGTCGTGTTGATTCGTAAACGACAAATGTGCTCCGTGACACAAGATTCAATGTAATGTGGCATAGTTCACGACAACCGATACCATGCCTGCGACGCCTCACAACACCAATCGCAGAAAGTCTAGCATGTTTAATTTTTTTCTTGTTCTTCATGATGAGTTCCATCACATGGGTGACACTGGACAATATAAGCACATCATTTCTTGGTTATATCAGTGGGTGCTGCCGTTCTGGTAATCAAAAAAAAAATAGGCTGCATATTTACTTATGGGTGAATCACGGGTGGATATGATCAATCATTGGTTATGCAACCTTTAACTAGCTTTTCTAAAATATTAAGGTGTTTTAAGCAATTTTATCTGACAGACTGGCACAAATATGCAGACATCTCCTTTTTCACAACAAGTTTTTGTGTTCTCCCATCCTTTCAACAGAGTTTGGTCTTCCTAGGTAATCTGGGAACATGTTCAGTGCCACGAATACATAGCAAAAGCATTTCCTGCTTATTTAAATTTGACATTTAGAGTGAAAACAGTTTAATAACAGGATATTTTTTTTATTTAACAAACCAACACAATCTCACGGCAATTCGTGTTTTGGCACATATAGTGAACTTATTTTGAAGCGCATCACCTCAAATGTTATTTGTTATTCTTGTTTATAGACAATTGACCAACACAAGATACATTAAAATTAAGATACAAATTATAGTAAACGAAATTGGTTTCAAAAAGATATTTTTTCCATGAAAAATATATGAATTATATTTTTGTTTGTGCCCCTCCACTACTCAAATGTATGGGTGAATGATTTGTTTCGCTCTGAGGAAAATAAGGATTTAATGAATGCTTCACTGTGATTGTATCACAAATCTCAGTTATATATTTGCAAATTTTTTAATAAGTCATCATTTTAAAGATTATGTCTTGAGCATCATGTCGTAAGGAATGTCCTTAAAAAGAGTAGTTAGTTGTCAGCAATCATCAGTGTTTCAGTGATCAGTGTATTGAGATTGAAATAAGATTTTAAAAATTCAAATTGAGATAAGAAATATCATTTCCTGATCACAACTTGATGGCATGGTGAGAAACAAAACGGTTTTTCAACATGTTTGTGAAAGAATGGCTGCTGAATTTTTTCAGCGGACAGCCAAGCAATGTTGCCTCAAATCCAAGAAGCTGTGTAGTGACTACCGTTAGATAAAAGGCCACGACAGCAGAAGTAGTGTTAACCGGAAGACCGTTCTATGTTTACCTTAAGAGCAAGCATGTTGTCTGTTGATTGTTTGCTAGCCAGCCAGATATCACCCATTTTGTGTGCTAGTAGAACTGTTACATGGTAACATTAGCATAAAGCTAGTTTGTAGTCCACCTTGTTGGATAAGCTTTAGAGCCAAGGCAAAAAAATAGTCATCAGAATGAACAAAACAAGTACACTTGACTAAAATATCCTGTAAAGTTAGATATAGTATATAGATTACATGTTTTTATTATTTATAAGTACTTTCTATTTATGCATTTGTTAATATTAATATTAATAAAAGTATACACTTCTGGCTCAGTGTATGCTCAATTTATAAATGGTTATGGATTTTAATATTTTGGCCCTGCTATTCAAAATAGCTTTTAAGGGCAGATACATCCAAGAGCTTATGTAAGACCACCGAAAATATTAAATATCAGAGACATGAGAACACGTCCAGCTTCTATGGGCTAAAGCAGCTAAATATTTCACACTGAGTGCGAATTTTGCACAGTTCTTTTTTGATTGTTAGTAATACGTGAAATTTCTGGCATGAAACTCTATGTGCGTGCACACTGATAGGTCACCTGATCTGCTCCTGCATCATTAACGACATAGTGCAGGAGATTGGTTGCTGTCACCTTAGCAGCCAATGAGATTGCTGCTCATCAGATTAAAAGCTCAGCGTCATTCTACACTGTTTTAAGCTACGGTCACACCGGGCTTTGGGTGTGCGAAATTCTGTCATGCGGCGCTGCAAAAAGGGGCGGGATTAAACAAGATGATTAGACTTTTAAAAAAGCGAGCGATCGCTCCATGCTTTAAATTTCTGTCCAGAGAGGTCGTGTTTTGATCTTTGATTGGTCTCACACAGTCAAATGATGCGATTTTGCTGGTCAGAGTTCACCAAGCTTGAACTTTGCACCGTAGCAACCTGCGAAACTTAATGCATGACCCCGCGTTTCCGGTCTGACGCATTCGCATGCGTATGAATGGAAGTCTATGGGAGGAAAAGTCAAGTGTGATCGCAGCTTTAAGCTGCGGTGCATTTTCGAAGACCCGCCTCCACCCCAGCTCCACCTGTGTTTAGATCTGTTATGGGGGTTACATGTATATTATGCTTGCAGCAGCAGCGTGTTATATTCTCAGACGGCATGTCTGTGTATATACTGGCAGCTGCAGGTCTCAGTACTTGCTCTAACATAATAATCAAAGCAGCAGCTTAGCAGATCTATAGCCCCAAGACCAAATACATCAACATTGCCATATGCATATTCATTACCATATTAAATCCAAGAGTGTTCATGACAAAGTTAAATATGAACATCTTCCATGTATATGACTGCACAAATAGTCGCATGGCAAAAGTAAAACTGTCTTTTTTTAAACAGCCAACATTCCTGTCTGTTTTGCATTGAAGGCAGGAGAAAGAGGGGACAGGAGGATGTTGCTGCAGCTCTGGCAGGGCTGATGAATAGTAGCAGGAATGGCTGTAGAGGATGGAGCACCGCCGTGACCAGTGGTTTGAATTGAGGCTGGAGGATGCACGTGAGGCAAAACAGCATGAGGCAGAATTAACTCGCCAACACATGGAGCAGACCTTAAGCTTCAATCGGCCCTTCCTCAGCACACTCGGTCAGCTGGTGCAGGTGCTGAGTAGTCACCTGGACCTAGCCTGAATATCAAAAAACACTGACTTTAAGCACTGAATGGTTGACACTTTTTTGCGTTTGATTGCACCACCTTATTTTAGCACTCCATATTATATTGAAACTTTAATTTGAATAATTTTTTTTTCTATATTATTTGTCTATTTTCATGAAAAAGCATTGTTACCATTAATCGTATGTCATGTCTTCGGTAGCCATCTCATATCTGCTCTGGAACCAATAATTTGCATGCAGCATTGAAGAACTCCTGCACACACCAACACACAGTCGTTCTACTGACACCGAAAAGTTGGCCAATACTTCTGTATTCACTGTTGGTTGCTGAAACTAACATCTAAAATACTTTATTTTAATTTCACGGGACATTTAATGCAAAGAATTTATAAACTATAGGAGTATAATCTTTAAACAAATAAATTTGCAATATCTAGACTAATAGGTAGTGTAATCTACACAATAAGTGCAGTGTTATGATGTGATCCGGTTATGTGGTAATTTCACTATTGTGAATCTGTGACTGTTTGTTGATTTCACCAGCAGTGTTTTCTCTGCTGGAGATTACATCCTGTATTTCTGCAGAACTGCAAATCCCAGAAATCATTGCACCAATCACTCAAGTTCAAGTCAGTTTTATTGTCAAATATGCTAAGTGTGGTTTATTTATAAACTAATTTCGAGAGGATCACGTGCTTATGATCAACACGGCTGGCTCCTCATTAGCTCCGTAATCTGACCCATTAGATGATTACGGAAGCATTATAAATGACCATAACTGGAGTTTTTAACTTCAGTTATCTTCGTCTTGAAGCTTCGCCCCCTTCCACCCCTACTTCCTTCCCCTTTTTCCGATAGGGCGACACGGTGGCCCAGTGGCTAGCACTGTTGCCTCACAGCAAGAACACCGCTGGTACAAACCTCCTGGCTGGTTGGTGTTTCTGTGCAGAGTTCACATGTTCTCCCCGTGTTCGCGTGGGTTTCCCCCGGTTTCCTCCTACCGTCCAAAAACATAAACTATAGCCAATCGACTAAACCAAATTATCACTGAAAACAACACTATTTTACACTTCTCACGCGGCAACAAGCAGGGGAGTCCTCGAGACCTACCTGAGCTCGAACTCCGCTCTCGCCCTTCTAACGGGAGGGAGCCCCGGGCTCGAGGATATTACGAGCTCAGGGCTCTCTCCCGGGACAGCATGCCAAATACGCTTTATTGATTATCAGCTAAGTGTGAACTCTTGAAGTATTCTTGATATACAGCACAGATGAATATGTCCATACATGGTTCAGTTTATAGAACAATATCATTATTAATTGTAATTTGTTTACCAAACTGCTGTAGTGTTACTGTTTTTAACAATTGCTTTTATTGTGTATAGACCCTATGGATTCTTTTCACATATCCGGATTTCTTGAAGACGTTATAGTTGGGTAAACTTAGTGACTGGTTAATGGAAGAGTATCACGGATACAATTTTACTTGCATTTTATTTGGCACAAATAACAAAAGAAAAACTCCCTAACAGTGTTTTTCCTGACGTGGGGGGGGGGGGTGTGGGGGAACTAGTGTGAGACAGATAATGGCAGCCTAATGAGAGAGCAATGGCAAATTTACTGCCCTGCCCTGCCACGACGAGTTCCATCACATGGGTGACACTGGACAATAGGAGCACATCATTTCTTTGTTATATCAGTGGGTGCTGCCGTTCTGGTTATCAAAAAAATAGGCTGCATATTTACTTATGGGTGAATCACGGGTGGATATGATCAATCATTGGTTATGCAACCTTTAAATACCTTTTCTAAAATATTAAGGTGTTTTAAGCAATTTTATCTGACAGACTGGCACAAATATGCAGACATCTCCTTTCTCACAACAAGTTTGAAACTCTATGTGCACGCACACTGATAGGTCACCTGATCTGCTCCTGCATCATTAACGACATAGTGCAGGAGATTGGTTGCCGTCACCTCAGCAGCCAATGAACTTGCTCCTCATCAGCGTCATTCTACACTGTTTTAAGCTGCGGTGCATTATCGAAGACCCTCCTCCACCCCAGCTCCACCTGTGTTTAGATCTGTTATGGGGGTTACATGTATATTATGCTTGCAGCAGCAGCGTGTTATATTCTCAGATGGCATGTCTGTGTATATACTGGCAGCAGCAGGTCTCAGTACTTGCTCTAACATAATAATCAAAGCAGCAGCTTAGCAGATCTATAGCACCAAGACCAAATACATCAACATTGCCATATGCATATTCATTACCATATTAAATCCCAAGAGTGTTCATAACAGAAAGTAAAATATGAACATCTTCCATGTATATGACTGCACAAATAGTCATGTTGCAAAGGTAAAACTGTCTTTTATAAACAGCCAACATTCCTGTCTGTTTTGCATTGAAGGCAAGAGGAAAAGATGACAGGAGGATGTTGCTGCAGATCTGGTAGGGCTGGCTGTAGAGGATGGAGGACCGCCGTGACCAGTGGTTTGAATTGAGGCTGGAGGATGCTCGTGAGGCAAAACAGCATGAGGCAGAATTAACTCGCCAACACATGGAGCAGACATTGAGCTTCAATCGGCCCTTCCTCAGCACACTCGGTCAGCTGGTGCAGGTGCTGAGTAGTCACCTGGACCTAGCCTGAATATCAAAAAACACTGACTTTAGGCACTGAATGGTTGACACTTTTTTGCGTTTGACTGCACCACCTCATTTTAGTTGCACTCCATATTATATTGAAACTTTAATTTGAATAATTTTTTTTTCTATATTATTTGTGTATTTTCATGAAAAAGCATTGTTACCATTAATCGTATGTCATGTCTTCGGTAGCCATCTCATATCTGCTCTGGAACCAATAATTTGCATGCAGCATTGAAGAACTCCTGCACACACCAACACACAGTCGTTCTACTGACACCGAAAAGTTGGCCAATACTTCTGTATTCACTGTTGGTTGCTGAAACTAACATCTAAAATACTTTATTTTAATTTAACGGGACATTTAATGCAAGGAATTTAAACTATAAAAGTATAATCTTTAAACAAATAAATCTACAATATCTAGACTAATAGGTAGTGTAATCTACACAACAATAAGTGCAGTGTTATGATGTGATCCGGTTATGTTGTAATTTCACCATTGTGAATCTGTGACTGTTTGTTGATTTCACCAGCAGTGTTTTTTCTGCTGGAGATTACATCCTGTATTTCTGCAGAACTGCAAATCCCAGAAATCATTGCACCAATCACTCAAGTTCAAGTCAGTTTTATTATCAAATATGCTAAGTGTGGTTTATTTATAAACTAATTTCGAGAGGATCATGGCTGGCTCCTCATTAGCTCCGTAATCTGACCCATTAGATGATTACGGAAGCATTATAAATAACCAGAGTTTTTCACTCCAGTTATCTTCGTCTTGAAGCTTCCCCCCGTTCCACCCCTACTTCCTCCCCCTTTTTCCGATAGGGCGACACGGTGGCCCAGTGGCTAGCACTGTTGCCTCACAGCAAGAACACCGCTGGTCCAACCTCCTATTGGGCTGGTTGGTGTTTCTGTGCAGAGTTCACATGTTCTCCCCGTGTTCGCGTGGGTTTCCCCCAGGTCCCGCGGTTTCCTCCCACCGTCCAAAAACATAAACTGTAGCCAATCGACTAAACCAAATTATCACCTAAAACAACACTAGTTTACATTTCTCACGCGGCAACAAGCAGGGGAGTCCTCGAGACCTACCTGAGCTCGAACTCCGCTCTCGCCCTTCTAATGGGATGGAGCCCCGGGCTCGAGGATATTACGAGCTCAGGGCTCTCTCCCGGGACAGCATGCCAAATACACTTTATTGATTATCAGCTAAGTGTGAACTCTTGAAATATTCTTGATATACAGAACAGATGAATATGTCCATACATGGTTCAGTTTATAGAACAATATCATTATTAATTGTAATTTGTTTACCAAACTGCTGTAGTGTTACTGTTTTTAACAAGCTTTTATTGTGTATAGACCCTATGGATTATTTTCACATATCCGGATTTCTTGAAGACGTTATAGTTGGGTAAACTTAGTGACTGGTTAATGGAAGAGTACCACGGATACAATTTTACTTGCATTTTATTTGGCTCAAATAACAAAAGAAAAACTCCCTAACAGTGTTTTTCCTGACTTGGGGGGGGGGGGGGGGAGACTAGTGTGAGACAGATAATGGCAGCCTAATGAGAGAGCAATGGCAAATTTACTGCCCTGCCCTGCCTGTCTGTTATTTTACGAAAAATAACTATAACGAACAATAACTATAACAACAACTATATATGTACAGCCTCCTCACCCCTCTATATCGTACAGCCTCTCTCACCCCACCGACATAGAGTGACAGCAGATCAATACACTCACTGCAGTTTCACAAATATCGTAGCTGTTGGGCAACATAATGTACTTTTGAGGCTTTTCAGGCAAGAATCTAGTTGTTTAGATTGCAACTATGCAGTTTATTTATAAGAACTGTGCCTATTTTAAATATTTAGAATTTAAAATCTGAGCAGAGCAAAGACGGTTGACGTTGTCCATCCACAAGATGGCAAAAGAGACTGCATAATAAGCCCTTAGAGAATTTCTAACTACAACTGATCAAATCATTATTAAACTGGTAAGTAACATTCTGAGTTGATCTCTCTCTCTCTTTTGTATGTTGTAGTGCTGTTTTCCTGCTGATCTCCCGATTGCAACAGAGAAAAACTGGACATATTTCTGTAGACTGATGGCATTTCAGTGTGATATGGCTGTACATCATCACTATTGGGACACTACGCACGCCTCCCACCAGTGCCAATATACAGCCACGATATACATATACTGCTATAAGTGTGATATTGCACGTGTGTGTGTGTGTGTGTGTGTGTGTGTGTGTGTGTATGTGTATATATATATATATATATATATATATATATATATATATATATATATATATATATATATATATATATATATATATATATATATTAAATGCACTATTTCTCTGTTAAAATATGCTGAATAATACATAACTTCAGCTTATTCCATATTGACTACAATAAATGTCACACTTTGTCTTCAATAACAAGTTATACCAGGTGATTTATTTATTTATTTTACTAGATAACTAACTGCAATAACAGAAAACTTGCAGTGCACTTGTTGTGTACCATTAGGAAAACAGGATTTCTGTCAGCAGCATCTGTCTGCATGTATCTCTTCAGTGTGTGTGTGTGTGTGTGTGTGCATGACAAATTTAAATGACCGTCCTTGGTCAAGTTCACAATCTAATTCTTTACGCTTATCACAGTATGATGAACTGGATCCAATTCCTGGCATAAATTTAGAGCTTGGATATTATCTGTTCTAGGACTATCAGATATTACTCACATGCAATATCTGATTTTAAAACTAAAATAGTGGAGATCAAAATTAGAGGAAATTTCCAATTAAAACTTTGTTTCTTTTTTTTCTATTTTAAATTATCCAATTAAGAATTTTATGTTTAGATTTGAAATATATCAGTCTGTGTGGAATGAATGTATACATTACACAAGTTTCACTTGCATGGAATTAGAGAAATAATTACACTTTTTGAAGATATTCTATTTAAATGACCAACTAATATGTATATTATTTGTATTTTTTTATTTTTTTCATAGTTTGCGAGTTACAGATATTCTGAAGCAGGGCATAAAGAAAATAAAACACTTTAAAATTAGAGAGTACTTTCAGATACCCCCAATTAGTGGTCTTAATGTGGTAAATGATGATCGTTAACTTCCATAGTATTTTTGTTTCTTCTACAGATGTCAATGGCTGCTTTTTTGTTGTTTAAATGAAGAAAGAAATTCACAATAATTTACAATTACTTTAGTGTAAGTACACTACCTGACAAAAGTCTTGTTGTCAATCCCAGTTGTAAGAGCAACAAATAATAACTTGACTTCTAGTTGATCATTTGGAAAAGTGGCAGAAGGTCGATTTTTCTGATGAATCATCTGTTGAACTGCATCCCAATCATCACAAATACTGTAGAAGACCTATTGGAACCCACATGGAACCAAGATTCTCAGAGAAATCAGTCAAGTTTGGTGAAGGAAAAATCATGGTTTGCGGTTACATTCAATATACGAGAGTTCTGCAGAGTGGATGGCAACAATAACAGCCTGAGGTATCAAGACATTTGTGCTGCCCATTACATTACAAAGCACAGGAGAGGGCAAATTCTTCAGCAGGATAGCGCTCCTTCGCATACTTCAGCCTCCACATCAAAGTTCCTGAAAGCAAAGAAAGTCAAGGTGCTCCAGGATTGGCCAGCCTAGTGACCAGATATGAACATTATTGAGCATGTCTGTTGTAAGATGGAGGAGGCACTGAACATGAATCCAAAGAATCTTGATGAACCCTGGGAGTCCTGCAAGAACTTGGATAGGCGACAAGAGTTTTGTCAGGTAGCGTAAATGATAAAGCAAAATGTCCCTCTTTAACTGTGAGTTAAACTTTCCAGTTTTGGTTGAATTTGCAAGCCATTTTTAGGTCACTGAAAAGCTTTGACAACAGCCTTACTGCCATAGCAAAAGAAGTTGGTTGTTCCAACTCTAGAATATTGTATCTTGACAATGTTACTAACTGAATTGGGTCCCCCAAAAAGCTGATTGAGAGGGCAGGATAATGTGGAGAATCTCAATTATTACATTCAGGGCTAGCAGAGAAAACATCTGTATATTGGCACACTGACAGCTCACTCTGCTGTTACCAAACCTTCATCAGCAGAAATAATCAAAGACTAAAAAACTAACTTTTGCCGAGAAGCCTGTTGTGTAAACTAATCCAAAGCTCACTTTAGTGATTAAAGCAAGTTTTATTTTTTTTTGGGTCTGATGGGAAACATAGCACAATCTGTGCGACCAGTGATGTCTATGAGAGACTAGTGATGTGCTGAATTCTCTATTGTGTTTTCATTTGTGCTACGAGTGATTGCTATTGTCTAATGTTGATCACTGTGTTTTCTACAAATTAAAGGGTTTTTGTTGAAGTACCTCTGTCTTTTCTACCTAAAGTGGTCTAGCTACATCTAAAATCCTTTTCAAGAGTTCACACATAGATATTATTTGACAAATGTTTGGCATGCAGGTTTGGCATATTGGCAGAGAACCCTGAGCTCGGAGATAACTGAGCCCAGGGCTCCTGCCTGGTCAACAGAGCATGTAAGGGGAGTACGAGATCAGGTGCTCCTCTCGAAATTAGTTTGTGAAACTTCACTTAAATTGTGAATGATTCTGTCTAATTTTACTCTTAACATTTATGCACTGTTGGGGATGTTTTAATTCACTCTGGGGTGTCTTAATTTGGCCATAGATTTTTCTGTTTCAGCTATCATAATGATTTAAAAACATACTCATACAAATTTACTACCCTTTTGTTATGTTCAGTATGAAAACATACACTAAATTAAACTACTGTATGCAGATAAAAAAAAAGATTTTTTTTTGCATAAATATCCTAATCAACCTCAGTCCTGATCAAAACTACTAAATTGCTTAGAAAATTACAGGATTTTAACTCTTTAATTGTCAAATTCATAAATGATGTTATGGATTTGGTAAAAAAAAAAAAAAAAACACAAATTGACGTATTTTCAATGTAAAAAGTAATTGTGGACTGGATTTTTTTACCCTTTATCACAGTCTTGGACATGTGAAACAACATTGCTTTTGGTTCATTGTTTTTGAATTATTAAAAAAAAATTCTCCCTAATTTACTATTGATCGCTGTTTTTGCCCCATTGCCTTTCAGTGGTGAAAAATCATACTCAAGTAAAAGTACTATTACTTGCCTAAAATTGTAGTGCAAGTAGAGTAAAAGTATCTGTTGTAAATATTACTCAAAGTATGAGTAAAAAGTAGCCCTTTCAAAAGTATTTAAGAGTAGTGAGTGGTGAGTATTACGCTGTGAAAAGCTGATGCATTAAAATGTAATTAGTGGATGTGTAAACGTAACTTTCTATAGTGACTTAATTATTGCCCAACAGACACACAACATCATAAGACGTAAATATTAGGTTTGATTTAGTTCGAAGTCAGGTGACCAAAATTTTATGTCCAGCGTCGAAGGACCATATTATTTTGATGTCCAATAACAATGTCAAATGACGTTGATATTTGGTTGATTTTAGGCTATGTTTGAAAGTGACCAAAATCCAACGTCAAGCCAACATCTTAAACCAATGTGATATTGACGACAAATACTGACATTGATTCATCAGGTATGGCAACCGAAATCCAACGACTGATAGACGACATATTGGTAACGTCCACACAACGTCATTAGATGTCATATTGATTGATTTTAAGTTAGACGTTGGACATTGACGTCGGCCTGACGTTGGGTTCAGACGTCAACACGATTTTGATTTCCAAACAAAATGCAATGTCCCCATGACTTTGGGGTGCAACTTCAATCAGACATAATGTTGAGGTCTTGTGCCTGCTGGGTATTTAAGGCCATTTCGGTCATCATGCAGTAAACATCCGTAATCTTCTCATCAGTGACATGCATCTAAACATTGGTCCTCTGGGTCAATGCGTGTAAAGATTTTGGATATCTTCTTGGACACTTTTATTGCTTCCAAACAGTTTGCTGCAATCATAAAGTGGACATGTCTTGATGTAGTTTATTATGATGCGATTAACCTCTTTACTTCTATGTGCAATTTGATTGGACAGGAATCACAGCACTGATTTTTCTAATCCCCATAGACAAGAAAAAATAAAGTAGTGACTGCAGATTGAAGGAAAGTAATGGAGTAAAAGTATTGATACTGGATTAAAAATGTGCTCAAGGGAGAGTAAAATAACACATTCTTAAAATTACTTAGTAAATTACAATTCCTGAGAAAAACTACTCAATTATAGTACTTTGACTGTTTGTAATTAGTTACTTTACACAACTGACTTTCATTATAACCACATTTTTTGATTGCAAAGCCATGACACCATTTAATCGTGCATTTTTGATTGTTGGTGGTATTCCCTGTTGGGAAGAGGTAAAATTTGTCATTTTTACTGTTAATCATCAGATGGCACCTTTAAGCTGTTAACCCTTTTAGCAGTTTAAACAGTTAACCCTTTAGATAGGCCTGTGCAAAACAAAACAAAAAAAAGCTTAGTTTCTGGATTTTATATGTAGTATAACAGCAAATTAAAGTGTGTTTCTGTGAGTGTGTGAAAGTGACCTTTACACACTTACCATGTGTCTGAGAAAATACAAATATGCATCTCAGCTCTTAGAACTACATGGAGTAAACAAAAGCAAAGACTGGGTTTTTTTGCACCATCAAATGTGGTTATAATGGAAGTTAATGAGACAAAAACAGCCACCAACAGTGAACAGGGAGAAAAAATGAAAATATAACAATGCATCAAAGCCAATGTTGTTACAAATCATTCACATGTCCAAGACTGTGATAAAAGGTAAGACAAACCCAGTCCGCAATTACATTTACATTTACATTTAGTCATTTAGCAGACGCTTTTATCCAAAGCGACTTACAAATGAGGACAAGGAAGCAATTTACACAACTATAGGAGCAGCAGTGAACAAGTGCTATAGACAAGTTTCAGGTGTGTAAAGTCTAAGAAGCTGAGCATTAGTATTTTTATTTATTTATTTTTTTTGTGAGAGAGAGTACAATTACTTTTTATATTGAAAATATGTAATTTTGTGTGTGTTTTTTTCCCACCAAATCAGTGACATAATTTATAAATTTTACAAATAAAGAGTTAAAATCCTGTCATTTTTAAAAACATTTAGTAATTTTGAGGATGAGGATGAGGACTGAGGATGATTAACAGATTTATGCAAAATAAATAAAATAAAAATATTTATCTGTTTCATTTTTATAGCAGTTTAATTGACCCTTCGCTAAGCCCTGCCTTCCTTAGTTACTGCTACGCCTGTCAAGCTTTCATGCCTGGCACATCTATTACAATATGTATGTGCCGGTGTCAGACATTCCCAGGGATATATTTTTGGCAAACAGGTGTGATATCCGAGAAAGCCAGACTAAAAAGGACTGTAGTATGCATTACAGGAGTATATCCACAACATAATACGCAACATATTAGAAAATAATTTAATCAAAATTTAAGCTAAAGCCTAGCTTCCTCATACGCTGACCATTCAACAGCTTACTTCATGCACAGCAGGATAGATGAAATTAAAAAATAATTTAATAATAACAAATTAAACCATGATTTCTCTTTTATTTGCCAAAAAGCCTGATAGATTAATTGTTGTGCAATGAAATATAGCGTTACAACCCGACGAGGAAACGCAGGGACAGTGCTTCATTCATAGAAAGAACAGCCAGAAAGAGGAAATTGATGGATTTGTGCTGAATATTAGCATCATAACAATGTTCAGTACCTATAACTGTCAGTATGTTTGTGTGCTTTTTATACCGTTTCTATTCTAATATGCATTTAAGTGGAAAAAATAAATAAATTGAAATCCAAATCAGAGTATAAATAGCAGATATTAAACTGACACCAAATATAAAAGCAGACACTAACCCGCTATAACTTCGTCACCAATGACTAAATCTCCGAAAGACTGACGAAAACATCAGTGAATTGTAGCTCTGACATGAACATGAGGGTTATAAATTGCTGAAAAACAGCTGCGGGTGAAGTATATTGATCGCAAGCGCTCAGTTTGTGATCATATCTCTGTTTTGTTCTGTTGATATGTAATCCAAATATTCGTAGCTTGAAACAGAAGGAAATATGACTGTATTGTGCTGTTTTTACAGCCCCTCACAAAGTTTGATCCACGCTGGGTTTCTCCCCTTGGGTTTTAGGTTTTGGAAAGGGAAAAAAATTCCAACACCTCGTCCAAACTTTTAGGATACCAGGTATCAGATTTGCACAATCCAGTGCACAATGCTTTGGCTTGTCTCCCTCGCTCGAAAGCTTGACAGACCACCTGCGCTTAGCTATGTTTGCTAAGCCATAATTGGGGTGTGGCAGTTTCGGGTGTGGCTTAGCGAGTGGTCAATTCAGTGGATGTTTTCCTTCCAAGCATAACACAAGAGTAGTAAATTTGAACAGTGCACAAAGGTTAAAAACTAATGAATTTAGAACAAATATGAGTGTTGCTTTGAACCCCTGAATTTTAAAGGGCATCAATGACAGATCAGAGAAAAGATGAAACAATGTTTTAGTTATGTCAGTTATAAGACTATAAGATTGGAAGTATCACTTTCATGACTTTCACCTTTTTCTGGTGTCAAGTGTTTCAGTTTTTTCAGGCAAACAGTGAGAAATCGTAACCTGAAAGAAAGCTGTTATGTGTAAATGGAAACAGAAATCATTACACTAAATCCAAATGCAACATCACCCCACAGAGATAAAACGTGATAATAGTCTCTGAATGGATGAGTGTTCTGCAGATCGTTGCCAGTTTCAGTGAGTCATAAAGCTGACAGATATGAAATCACTGCCAGAATCCTGTCTGCTCTTTCAATATGCGGAGCTCACTGAGAGATTTGTCCTAGCAGAAACAGGATGAGTAAAATGTCAGTTAACAGGATGAGGAAAGTTCCAATCAACAGGAAGATACCAATTATCAAATTACTACATCAAAAATGGTAAAAAGCCTTGGAGTAACGATTGATGACCAACTAAACTTCTCTGACCACATTTCTAGAACTGCTCGATTTTGCAGATTCGCACTCTATAACATCAGAAAGGTCCGACCCTTCATATCTGAACATGCAGCTCAACTCATTGTTCAAGCTCTTGTTCTCTCCAAACTGGATTATTGCAACTCTCTACTAGCCGGGCTTCCAGCTAATTCTATCAAACCTCTTCAGCTGCTTCAGAACGCAGCAGCACGAGTGGTCTTTGATGAACCCAAAAGAGCACATGTCACTCCGCTACTCACCCGTTTGCACTGGCTGCCATTTGCTGCTCGGAATTCAAAGCTCTGATGTTTGCTTACAAAGCGACCTCTAGCTTTGCTCCTTCGTATCTGGTCTCACTTCTGTAGATTTATGTGCCCTCCAGAAACTTGCGTTCTGTGAATGAATGTCGCCTCGTGGTTCCATCCCTAAGAGGGAAGAAATCACTTTCCCGAACTCTCGCATTCAATCTGCCCAGTTGGTGGAATGAACTCCCTAACTACATCAGAACAGCAGAGTCACTTGCTGTCTTCAAGAAACGACTAAAAACTCAACTATTTAGTCTCCACTTTCCTTCCTAATATGTAACTGCCTCTCTGACTAATTAACCTAGTAAAGCATTTAATTGCACGTTACATTGTGTCTTGCAAAATACTAACATTATGTATTTTATGTATGTATTTATGTAAAAACTAATATTATGTATTTGTCTTGCAAAATTGTGTCTTGCAAAATACTAATATTATGTATTTAGGACAAAATAAATTTGATATTCTTAAATTATAAATATTTTTAAAAGAATTAAAACTTGACATGAAAGTGAATAATTTTGGATTCAACTGTGAGTCAAATAAATACAGCCTTACTGGCCATGAGGGATATATTTTAAAGGGCACCTATGGTGAAAAATCTACTTTTCAAGCTGTTTGGACAGAAATGTGTGTAAGTATAGTGTATAAACAGTCATATTGGGGTGAAATAAACACACCCAGTCTAGTCAGGACTAGTCTTAAAGGGCCAGTACAAAAAAAACAGCAAAAACTTTTTTCCAGCTATAATATACTTCAAACAGCTATAATAATCTGATGCGTGTTTTGAGCTGAAACTTTATAGACACATTATGGGGACACAAAAGACTTAAATCAAATATGAAAAAAGGGGTAACCTATGTGCCCTTTAAAACAAAACATCAATACAATCTGACCTAAAAAATTTTATGACGCTAAAAATGTTTTATCAAATTATATAAAATGACACTTATATTCTCAAATGTATTACGTTGTCTTGTTGACACATAAATGATGAATCAAATATGTAAAAGGTTGACTTTCCATTAGATAACATATGTTTCCTCCTGGGATGCTGAAGATGGTGTGGAATATTGATGACTACTTGACGTGTCCAACATGCTCTTATCATCTTTACACACACAAGTGTGATAGAAACATTAAATCCTGCAGTTCACATTCCCATCAACCTCTGAATATCATCCCACATTGTCTAGCCTAAATGCGGTGAAGTGTCATGATGCTTCTAAACTGTGAAATGATCTGAATCCCACAAGAGGGACAGGAGCTGAGGGTTAGTCAAGGACAAACATATTCCCTTCTCAACAGTCCAGCTGAGTTAAATTGCTTCTGTCACTTACAAAGCTATGTGAATCGCTTGGGTCAGACTGGCTTATCATATGGTTAAAAGAAGAAATGCAAGCGTAGCCTTGATAAAATGAAGCATGGGGTTTGACGTAAGGTGAGTAAAAAAGATACGTGTGTGTGAGAGTTTTAATGTGGGTTCAGCGGAATGATTATGATTAATTGTAAGCATTTGATAACTTAAAGAGTTATTATGGAAGGTAAATCCTGCCAATTTTAAATAAATCAAATAAACATTTGAAATGAAAATGAAAATCAGATTAACAATTTCATTTTAAAACACTGTTCGCAAAATATCTGCCAAAATTGAAATCGAAATGAAATTATTTAATTTTCATTTTCATTTTCACTTTGACAACACATCGTCCCTGTCAAATTGATAATTAAAATAAAGTTTCCAATTTAAGATTTAATTTTCACTGCATTTCCGCGTCAAGACTGCCAATATTAAAATGAAAAGCCAAACTGAAAAATAAAATGCAAACACAATTTTTACAAAGCATGTTATTAATGTTCACGCTATAATAGTGACAAAATTCAAATTAAAATGTAAATTTAAGCTTTATTTTTATTGACACTTTTTCATTTCAGTTTTCATTTACGATTTCATTTTCAACGTCAACCTGTATGCAAAGCCTATGGTAATTAGTGGGAGGGGCGTATTAAATGACGTCGAGTGTTTCCACAGCTCGAGGGGAGAAGCCGCAAAGCCGGGTTTTGACAGCGAGAGTAACTAACGTTACTGTTACGTTTATTAAAAGGAATAAAATAGAAAAAACGGTAAGCCAGCTTTTAAGTGAAGCAGCTGCTGCATGGGAACAGCAGGAGGAACGACGCTGTACAGTTTCTCTTGCCGCTGAAGAAGCCCGCGACTCTGAGGGACTGCTGTGGGACGAATATTTGACGGTTGTGTTTCCTGTGTCCGTCGTTCCTCCTGCTGTTCCTATGCAGCAGCTGCTTCTCTTAAAAGCTGGCTTACCGTTTTTTTCCATTTTATTCCTTTTAATAAACGTAACAGTAACGTTAGTTACTCTCGCTGTCAAAACCCGGCTTTGCGGCTTCTCCCCTCGAGCTGTAGAAACACTCGACGTCACTTAAATACGCCCCTCCCACTAATTACCATAGGCTTTGCATACAGGTTGACGTTGAAAATGAAATCGTAAATGAAAACTGAAATGAAAAAGTGTCAATAAAAATAAAGCTTAAATTTACATTTTAATTTGAATTTTGTCACTATTATAGCGTGAACATTAATAACATGCTTTGTAAAAATTGTGTTTGCATTTTATTTTTCAGTTTGGCTTTTCATTTTAATATTGGCAGTCTTGACGCGGAAATGCAGTGAAAATTAAATCTTAAATTGGAAACTTTATTTTAATTATCAATTTGACAGGGACGATGTGTTGTCAAAGTGAAAATGAAAATGAAAATTAAATAATTTCATTTCGATTTCAATTTTGGCAGATATTTTGCGAACAGTGTTTTAAAATGAAATTGTTAATCTGATTTTCATTTTCATTTCAAATGTTTATTTGATTTATTTAAAATTGGCAGGATTTACCTTCCATAAGTTATTTATGTCTGACTTAATTATTATAACTTGGTTTTGATGGCATATCATTTGGTAATTTAAAGGTTGATATTTGATATATTCCTCTGTACCTCAAAGTCAGGGGCGTAGATTTAGGATGGACGGTGGGGATGTGTCCCCACCAATATCCACCAACTACTGAAATGTCCCCACCAATAATTTAATTATCTTAAAAAACATTGCGCTGTCAATATAAACGTAGACATGCCGAAAGGGTTAAATCATATTCTCTCCTCAAGTCGCACCGCCCCCGCCCCAAACACAACTTAACGTTGTGATTGGCTGTGCCTTTCCCTGCTGTCATGTGAGAGGCTGCTTTCAGATACAAGCAGCGTCGAAACAACTGCGTGGGGGGAATTTCCCGATGTGTGTGACAGGCTTGAGGAAGGCGGTAGCAAAAAAAAGGTGGACATAAAGAGCTTTTTTCAACGAAAAGTGTAAGTCACATAAACTCAAGTAGTCTACTGAATAAGTCCATCATGATAATGCTGCTATTGTTAGTGTTTTTACCGCTTTTACGGTCAGTCAAATGTTATAGCAGACTGATATATAATCTGTGAACAATATTCCCTGAAAGCTAACTGCAGAATAAACACCTAAATTACATGTAAACGTATATGACCCTGCCAGTTCTCCTAATCTCTGAGAGTAACATCTCCAATTTCGGTTGAAACATTTTGTCAGAAAAACTACAGCCTGTGCTCCATCTTTTAATAATACTATGAGTTTGTTTAATGTTTAATTCGTACGAAAAATAAGCAAAAGTCTTCATTAAACTCTCTCTTTATCAGTTAATAAACATTATTTTAAAATTACACTTTCAGGCCTGTAGCCAGCTTATTGAAAGGAGGGGTTATTTGTTTCTGAAAAACCTTTTTGCAGTTATTCACCTGATTATTTATTCATTGTTTAATTAAGGTATAAATATTACATTTTAGTGACGTATTAAGAACTCATTTTTGCTGGATTATCTTGTTGGATAGTTATTATAACTATGATGTACCAAAAATATTTCCTACCATTTTGTCAAATTGCTTTATTTAAACATGTGCATTTAAACTGTGCGTTTTAGATTTAATAAAAATACTTTGAATTAGAATTTTAAATTTTAAATTCTTAGAATAAAGAAATGAAGAGTTCAGATGCCAAAACCTCTAAATGCCATGTAAAATGAGCATTTTTCTCAGCCTCGTATATTTATGTTCAGTTATTTCACTTTAAAGGCAATGGAAAGGACGTATTCATCACTATCAAAGTCCACACACAGGAGTTGGAGAAAAATTCTAATTTTATAAGAAAATATTAAATGGCATTTAGAGGTTTTTGCATCTAAACTCTTCAAATATGATAATATATTTATTTTTAAAATACAAATTTTTAAATCATAATTTTCTGTTAAAACTTTATTAGATTAGACTTTATTAAATTTAAAAACTGAAGCTTACTGGCAAATTACAAACTGGCCAGCGCATTCAACCTATCTCAGTGAGAATTTGTCCATTTGAATAATAAGATAAATTCAAACATAATAATAATAATCCAACTTTTGGTCTTTCAAACCACCTGAGCCCCCTCAGCTACGCGCCTGACTGTTTAATTTAACTTAATAAATTGTATGAAGAGAGGATTAATTAATAATGTATTTTATTAGCAGTTAAATAATTAATATCAATATATAAAATATATGATATGTATTTAAAAAAAAACAATATTCATTTTTGTGAGGGTGTGGGGGGATTGTATTCACTGGTCCCCAGTTCCCACCAATGTCAAGTGCAAACCTACTCCCTTGCTCAAAGTTATGAAATAGAATTAGTAAAATTAATTTTTTTAACAGTATGGAATAGGTTGGTTCAGTAATGCAACCTGCTTATTTAAATGTTATGATTTTTAATTAGTCCAACTGGTGATATTTCTGTGTAATAATATTTCAACTCATATGAAATAAATATGAAACATTTATGTACATTATATATACATACAAGGAATAGCTGAACAGCCTTTTTCCTACAGCAGAGATGATTACATGTCAAAAACCATATTACATCACATTTGTCTTTTAGTACTCTGCAGTCAATTCGTGAAATAAAAGTCAAAGAGGCGTTAAGTCGACAGGAATCCATCCTAACGGTTAAATTCACGTTAGCCAAGCATACTCTATTTCATGCCCTTCTAGCTCATGAGAGTCCTTTATGTTCTGCTTTAAAGTATCTTGGGCGCAAAACTAGATCTTGACATTCCAGTATTACAGAGGAAAGAAACAAAATGAATAGAAGATATATAGATATATATAATATTTATTATAAATAAAAGTATTATTGCTTTTATACAATTATTATTCTACATAATCTTAAATGTAACTGGAAAACAATGTTAAGACAACTGGAGTGATATGCTAAGATTATTTAAGAAATCTTTTGCATAAATATTAATTTAATTTTAATTAAATTCTATAGACAATTCAATAAAATACAAAAAATATGTTTTATTGAATTATCTGTTATCTTAGACTTAACACATGGCAGAGAATTAGGTTTATTAAGTTTTACCTCCGACTCGTCATCCCTCCTTTTTGCGTCATACAAAAAAAAGCAGGAGGCATGCTTAGTAAGATCACCATCATATTGTTTAAACTTGACTTTTGTCAACTAGCAAAACAAAAAAAGGCTGTTATGCCGGTTTTACAACGCATGAGCGGTGCGTGAGCAGCAGGTAGCCTACTTTTTTGGCGTGTAACTACCAGGACTCGCACCGGGAGAATGCGTCAGTTTGCTTTTTGTCTAAACTATATCGCTTTCAACAGCGTAGGTTCGGTTGCACATAGACAATAACGTCTTTATTTCGGAATTACCACTCTTAATAAATACAATCGCATATGAAGTAAATCATATCTCAATGCATTTACTGGGGCACTGGCGATTTTTACTGGGGCACGTGTTGGGTCTAGGGACGCCCCTGATAGCAACCTCACAACCTCTCCAATGCAGCGTCTCGTGATATTTGCAAACAAGTCATATGAATCATATTAATTATCATTTGACAGTTATGGAGGAACGCCACCAAATGTAGCGAAGTGTTGAGTAAGAGCAAAAGTACATATATTTAAATTTACTCAAAAAGTACACATTACATAATATTTTTACTCAAGTAAATGTAACTCGTTACTACCCACCTCTGCAAAAAAAAGGTTCTTCAGTGTCCCCAACCTTGAAAAAGTATTCAGAAATATTCAGATTTACAAAAATACTTGATAAAACACTGAATTGTACTGAAACTCTGTAAAAATGACTTTGAGAGAGATTTGTGGTAAAAAAAATTTCTGGACAAAAAAAAATAAGCTATGCCATTTGCATAAATCTTCAGTGGTTGTGGTGCAGAAGCTCACAGATGGGAAAAAAAGGATGCAGTCACCTCACATTTGGCCTCTAGCAGTGATTCAACTGACTTCAGTATAAATTATAATTATAAATGTGCTTATTTAAACTGCGAATCTGAAGCTTTATTGTATGAAGACTAAACTGAGCTTCAGAGAGGTTAGAGATTAATTAAAGCAAATATGTTAAAAAATAATACAAAACTTGTTTGTTTGTATTATGTTTGTTGGGCTACAATGGCAAGTATACGTGAAATTACTAGAAAATGAAACTTACATAAAACAACCTAGAACAGTACCTAAAAGAAGTTCTTCAAAGAAGACTTCTGAAAGAAGCCAAAAAGAGGCCAATGATGAATTTAAAGGAGCTGCAGACTTCAGAGAGCTTAGCAAAGGTTAGGTAAAGGTGCACCATATAAACCACATAAGGTGTTCTGCATTTCACAGAGCCATAAGCCGTACTGTATGAGTGAGACCACAAAAGAAATCTTCAATGTCAGGGTATAGTTGAATCATATTATTATTTTTATTATTATAACAAAGTTTTTAAGCATTTTTTTATTATTATTATTATTATATATATATGATATATATATTTACTTGAGTAAATAAACTACACTTGAGGTGTGCTTACTTAAGACAACCAAGTGTGAAATAGCCTTAGTTAAATTATAGAGAACATTAGTGCTTATTGACATTCTTAGCTTTATTCAGTTCACCGGTTAAACCGATTTGAATCTAATTTATGGTCTAAGGATAACTATTGATTTCAAGACTGAAAACAAACCTGCTGACATTCTCAAACACTCGGAACAGAAAAAAAATGCAAGTGTAATTACCCACAATTTATATTGCTTATATAAACCAATGAAATTTACAGTAAAAAATAGATGCAATTACTTAGACAAATAAAATAAATACATATAAATATAGTTATTATTATTCTTATTATTCTTCTTCTTATTATTATTATTAATATTATCCAATTTCTAAAAATAAGGCCAGGCACAATTTGAGAGAGTGGAAAGAACTGGAGCATGGAAAGTGTGTCAGAACAATGCAGGTTCTTAAATAAATCAGAATAGTTCATTGGTGATATTTGGTTGAAATATATTGCTGAGAGGACACACAACGGTGCCACAGATCACTGTTTCTGTCTGCAGAAATGGATTTATGACAAGTCGCTGTATTATTAATCCAACCACTTTTTCGTAGTCATTAATTCAGTAATGAGCTGAGCGAGTTTTAATGAGTAAACGTCCATTCACGCCATGAACGATTACTATAGCACCCACTGCTGTGAAATAATTTTGCGTAATAAAATAAAGGTGTTAAATTATATGAATAATTAAAATTTTATTTGTTCAAATTTGGTTAAAAAAAATATTAAACAATATTGTCACCACATTTTATATTTTCCATTCAATGACTGGATGTGGTGTCCTGCCACAGTCTAATCTGTCCTGACATAGTAATGCAAAAATATATTTAAACTTCTCATTATAACATAAAAGTTCTTTAAGATTTAGTTTTGTGCCATTGCTTTGGCAGAGTATTTGTCAAATGAACTAAAACCAAAAACACAGTATGACTTAATGCCCTTAACAAAATGCAGAAGGCTTTTCATTACCATACCTGCCAACACTCTCGTTTTTCCCAGACCCATCTCCCACCACCCTCCTATTTTTTTATTTCTCCCTGAAAACTCCAGTACTTTTACCCCCGACCCGACCCTGTCCTCAGCTTTTTGGTACAGTCTATAACACCCCTGAATCGCCAACTTTGGTATAGTATCCGATCGCAGCAGCTGCCTGAAACTCAGACCCCGTTTACACTAATATGTTTTCATTTTAAAACGCATATGTTTTGTCACGGTAACGCCATCCGTCCACACTACGCCAGATTTTTCGAGAGCCGAAAACGGTGTGTTTCGGAAACGCTGAAGAGGCCGTTTTTCATTGACGGCACAAGGTGTGACGAAAATACATTTTGAGAAAAGGTTTCACAACGGACTCACACGTCACTGACTACGTTTACATGGACACCAATAATTCGATTTTAATGCAATTATGACAATACTCTGATTAAGAGTCGACCATGTAAACTGCGATTTTTGGTTCATTTAATCATATTAAGACGTGTGGAGTATGCCGATTTTAGTCTCATTATTGAAGTGCAGTACAGACATGTAAACACCTTAATCGAACTATTACCGTTATGATATGACTTTTTGCTGCATTTTGCGACAGGATAGTCCACATACACACACACACACACACACACACACACGGCTGCTTGACACTCTTTGCACCTACCGAGACAGTGCAGACCACAGACACCTGCATCGTGAAATGCAGAGGTTTTTTTCTTCCATTCAGCATGCGGTATGAACTTCCTTTAAAACAACACTCTTCCAGCAGTTCATAGTTGCATCCAATATATCGTTTGTCACAGAGGGCATGCATGAAATGTTCGTGAATGAAAGTGAAAGTGCCAAACTGCAGGTAAAGCCCACAAATTAAAAAAGAAACACTCGAAATTGCATGAAACTCCGGAGGAAATACGGATAGCGCAGTGTTGCAATGACGTTAATCGAATTATGTGCTATAACCTGTAAAACGGGATCATAAAAGGAACACTCAAAAAGCAACTTATGTAAACATCTTAGTCTTATTATTGTCTTAATTAGATTAAGGCAAATAGTTTGATTACTGATGTCCATGTAAACGTTTTCATTGTTTACCCTTACCAAGATAAGAGCAAAAATGCTGCTACACCATCTGTTAATGCAGAAGTTGATATTAATTCCTGACTCTGTTTTCATATATGTAGGCCCCAAATACCAATTCTATTTTTGTACCTCTACCCCTTCTTCTTGGTCCTTGAAACAGAGTGTGAAGGCGAAGGGCTTCAAAATTTACCTTAAAGAAATGGGGTACCACTACAACACCTGCACACGTCATCATACGTCACGTCATGAGATTGACGACGACAAGGGCTGCAGTTATTTCAGTTGCGTTATTTTTTGGTATTTATCTTCAGGAAATCACTGAAGGCATATATCTCATGTTATCATAACAATATAATGTGTCAATAAGCTGGTAACTGTACTGTGCATGCAAAATCTCTGTTTCAAGGGCTACCTAGCCCTTCTTCTTAGCCCTTATCCCTACACTAAAGAGAATTGGGACGCCCCTACCCCTTCACGTGAACACAAAAAACGAGAGGTTGGGGTAAGGGGTAGAGTTGGGATTGGGCCGTAAACCCTCTAAATACATCTCTGTCTGTCCCTTTTGTTAGGTAGAATTACATTTTAGCCTATATTTCAATAATTTATTTTACAACACATAGCTCAGGAGGAAACTAAGTAGCTAATGCTTAGATCTAGTCTTCAAATCAAGTCAAATTACTTTTATTGTCACTTCATCAGCAGCATGTGTGCTGTGATGAGTGAAAAGCTTAGGTGCTGGCTCCAGACAGTGCAAATACAACGACATAGCGAAATACAGACAGTGCAAAATACAACAGCATACACTGCGATAGCTCACTACCATTACTTTCTTCACTTCATTTGAAAAGATTGTCATTTCTCAAGGCATCTACTCAATTTCTTAAAGAATGTTTTGACAAGAGAAATTATTATTTTTGACATGTGTATTTCCAGCCTGATCTCACAAGAAAACGTAAGTATTTTACGTTTTGACAGTTTAGTGGCTAATTCATACGAATTCGTACGAGTTCAGTCATATGAAATTGTACGATTTTAAAAAGGAGGCGTGGCACCTAACCCCACCCCTAAACCCAACCGTCATTGGCGGATGAGCAAATCGTACTAAATTGTACGAATTAGATCGTACGAATTCGTACGAATTAGCCACTAAATCAAAAAGTTACGAATTGCCGTGAGATTGTGTTGGTATTTCAGAGTGTGAACACTGTGTGAACATTAACAACTGACATCAAAGTGGAGATCATTTCATGTTTATACACTTTTAAAAAAGTTCAATTTGTCTTTAATATAGTCATATCCTCCATGGTATTGTATGCAATGAAAATAAATGATTTGTTGCTTTGCACGATAATGTGATGTTTTCACTCAAGCTTTGCATCTTGTTAACAAGAAAAAAAACAAGGTGAGAAGTATTGGTCTTTTTGTTTGTTAGACTTTTAAATCTAAAGATGTGTGTTGTTGTCATTGTTAATGTTCACATTCCCACAGCAACAGAGAGGAATCGTGGATTTCAGACAGACACCAACATACTGTGTTTTTCCTATGGTGCTTTGAACACAACAGTAAAAATGTAATCACTAGAAGCCTCAAAACAGTTTTGTAGAGGTTGTGGTTTGCTAATTCACAAGCTGACAAACTGAAAATCAATGTTGCTGACAACCTCACAAAAGTAAGGCTAATAGCAAACAAGATCAAGATGCAACAACCCTCATCAATGTAATTATTTTATTAAGCAATAGACATTGGGTATAATCAAAGACATTATTGACAGATTTGCATTTCAAACAACCAAAGAGTAGAAAGAGAAACCAGTGTGTAGTTTATGAAGGTCTTATCGCTAACTCCAAGCATAACTACAGACTCTGGTGATTTTGTACTTAATTTGTTTAGCTCAAAGGTTAAGAATGTCATTGATTGAGGTAAAGTTAGTTTTAGATTTGCACATCTGTTCATTTTAATGGTTCCTATATAATCTACCTCGCAATTTTGAATGTACAGTCTGAAATCGCATTTAAGTATGACTTCAAAACAACAATAGCATTATTTAATTGGCTGTGAACAGTTTTTGATAGTCATTGACTGCTATTGGCTGATGATTTCTCTATTTAGAATTTGCAAATAATACTTTTCTGAAGTTATATTATTAAGGAGAAAGTCTGAATGTGCGAATATATAACTTCCCTTCAACATGGCATTGTTCCTGTTAGAAATGCAGAAAAGCTAAGCTTACAATTTTATGCAAAAGTTTGTCTGACCCTGATAATTTTCATAATTGCAAGCCATAACCTGCTGTCCTTTCAATTCAGCAATTTCATTTTGATATATTTTATACCCTAGGGAAAAAGCAACATTTCAGTTATTTATGATAACAATTATTTAATCAACAGATGCAATGCAATTTAACTTATAACAAAAACAGACAGGTTAAAAATGTGGGCACCCCAACAGAATAATGACATCAATCTTTTGTAGAGCTACCTTTGGCTGAAATAACAGCCTGTAGACTGTCCTTATAGTTAAGGATAAATCCCTGAATTCTTGCTGAAGGCATTTTGGACTATTCCATGCAAAATTTCACCAGTTCAGTCAGGTTTGATGGGGGCCGAGCATGAACGACCTTTTTGTAGAAGTCTATCTATTAGCACAATGACAAAACTAACAGCATGGTCGAATGTTAAATGCATGTAAGCTTTTTCTAGTGATTCTGAAAAGAATTCTGTAATTTATTAGAATTCATTTATATTTGTTTTTCAGCTTCGAATTAAATCTGACTTCAATTTTAAGTGAAATTTAGACTGTATTTCTAATTGTAATTCATGTATGACTCAATTTACAGTTTTGATTTATATCTGATGCCATACTCTTCAATTATACGTTGATTAGGGACCCAAAGGTGCACAGAGTTTTCACACCCCGGGATTTGCGTTCATTTTCACGGACAGGATCTCAACATTCGGAAGTTAGTCAGAGGATGCAGGGTTAACTAATACCCAATTAGTCCAGTTGCTTCCTGCTCACTCGTACTAAAAGTGTAGTTAATTTAGTCGTTTCCATACAACTTGCTAAATCAGCGATAGCCCAGCACAATCTCACGGCAATTCATAACTTTTTGATTTAGTGGCTAATTCGTACGAATTCGTACAATCTAATTTGTACAATTTAGTACGATTTGCTCATCCGCCAATGACGGTTGGGTTTAGGGGTAGGGTTAGGTGCCACGCCTCCTTTTTAAAATTGTACAATTTCGTACGACTGAACTCGTACGAATTCTTTCGAATTAGCCACTAAACTGTCAAAACGTAAAATACTTACGTTTTCTCGTGAGATCAGGCTGGATAGCCAGAAATCAAATAGGCTGATGTGCCGACTGCTCAGTGTCGTGTGCTTCGTTTGGGTATCATGTACATAGATCAAGGTAGCACCAGCCTCCACGTAATCTACTGGATATAAATGATTTCAGGAGAATACAGTCTATAACACCCCTGAATTGCCAACTTTGGTATAGTATCCGATCGCAGCAGCTGCCCGAAACTCAGACCCCGTTTACACTAATATGTTTTCATTTTAAAACGCATATGTTTTGTCACGGTAACGCCATCCGTCCACACTACGCCAGATTTTTCGAGAGCCGAAAACGGTGTGTTTCGGAAACGCTGAAGAGGCCGTTTTTCATTGACGGCACAAGGTGTGACGAAAATACATTTTGAGAAAAGGTTTCACAACGGACTCACACGTCACTGACTACGTTTACATGGACACCAATAATTCAATTTTAATGCAATTATGACAATACTCTGATTAAGAGTCGACCATGTAAACTGCGATTTTTGGTTCATTTAATCATATTAAGACGTGTGGAGTATGCCGATTTTAGTCTCATTATTGAAGTGCAGTACAGACATGTAAACACCTTAATCGAACTATTACCGTTATGATATGACTTTTCGCTGCATTTTGCGACAGGATAGTCCACATACACACACACACACACACACACACACACACACACGGCTGCTTGACACTCTTTGCACCTACCGAGACAGTGCAGACCACAGACACCTGCATCGTGAAATGCAGAGGTTTTTTTCTTCCATTCAGCATGCAGTATGAACTTCCTTTAAAACAACACTCTTCCAGCAGTTCATAGTTGCATCCAATATATCGTTTGTCACAGAGGGCATGCATGAAATGTTCGTGAATGAAAGTGAAAGTGCCAAACTGCAGGTAAAGCCCACAAATTAAAAAAGAAACACTCGAAATTGCATGAAACTCCGGAGGAAATACGGATAGCGCAGTGTTGCAATGACGTTAATCGAATTATGTGCTATAACCTGTAAAACGGGATCATAAAAGGAACACTCAAAAAGCAACTTATGTAAACATCTTAGTCTTATTATTGTCTTAATTAGATTAAGGCAAATAGTTTGATTACTGATGTCCATGTAAACGTTTTCATTGTTTACCCTTACCAAGATAAGAGCAAAAATGCTGCTACACCATCTGTTAATGCAGAAGTTGATATTAATTCCTGACTCTGTTTTCATATATGTAGGCCCCAAATACCAATTCTATTTTTGTACCTCTACCCCTTCTTCTTGGTCCTTGAAACAGAGTGTGAAGGCGAAGGGCTTCAAAATTTACCCTAAAGAAATGGGGTACCACTACAACACCTGCACACGTCATCATACGTCACGTCATGAGATTGACAACGGCAAGTGCTGTAGTTATTCCGATTGCATTATTTTTTGGTATTTATCTTCAGGAAATCACTGAAGGCATATATCTCATGTTATCATAACAATATAATGTGTCAATAAGCTGGTAACTGTACTGTGCATGCAAAATCTCTGTTTCAAGGGCTACCTAGCCCTTCTTCTTAGCCCTTATCCCTACACTAAAGAGAATTGGGACGCCCCTACCCCTTCACGTGAACACAAAAAACAAGAGGTTGGGGTAAGGGGTAGAATTGGGATTGGCCATAAACCCTCTAAATACATCTCTGTCTGTCCCTTTTGTTAGGTAGAATTACATTTTAGCCTATATTTCAATAATTTATTTTACAACACATAGCTCAGGAGGAAACTAAGTAGCTAATGCTTAGATCTAGTCTTCAAATCAAATCAAATTACTTTTATTGTCACTTCATCAGCAGCATGTGTGCTGTGATGAGTGAAAAGCTTAGGTGCTGGCTCCAGACAGTGCAAATACAACGACATAGCGAAATACAGACAGTGCAAAATACAACAACATACAACAGGATACACTGCGATAGCTCACTACCATTACTTTCTTCACTTCAGTTGAAAAGATTGTCATTTCTCAAGGCATCTACTCAATTTCTTAAAGAATGTTTTGACAAGAAAAATAATTATTATTTTTGACATGTGTATTTCCAGCCTGATCTCACAAGAAAACGTAAGTATTTTACGTTTTGACAGTTTAGTGGCTAATTCGTACGAATTCGTACGAGTTCAGTCATATGAAATTGTACGATTTTAAAAAGGAGGCGTGGCACCTAACCCCACCCCTAAACCCAACCGTCATTGGCGGATGAGCAAATCGTACTAAATTGTACGAATTAGATCGTACGAATTCGTACGAATTAGCCACTAAATCAAAAAGTTACGAATTGCCGTGAGATTGTGTTGGTATTTCAGAGTGTGAACACTGTGTGAACATTAACAACTGACATCAAAGTGGAGATCATTTCATGTTTATACACTTTTAAAAAAGTTCAATTTGTCTTTAATATAGTCATATCCTCCATGGTATTGTATGCAATGAAAATAAATGATTTGTTGCTTTGCACGATAATGTGATGTTTTCACTCAAGCTTTGCATCTTGTTAACAAGAAAAAAAACAAGGTGAGAAGTATTGGTCTTTTTGTTTGTTAGACTTTTAAATCTAAAGATGTGTGTTGTTGTCATTGTTAATGTTCACATTCCCACAGCAACAGAGAGGAATCGTGGATTTCAGACAGACACCAACATACTGTGTTTTTCCTATGGTGCTTTGAACACAACAGTAAAAATGTAATCACTAGAAGCCTCAAAACAGTTTTGTAGAGGTTGTGGTTTGCTAATTCACAAGCTGACAAACTGAAAATCAATGTTGCTGACAACCTCACAAAAGTAAGGCTAATAGCAAACAAGATCAAGATGCAACAACCCTCATCAATGTAATTATTTTATTAAGCAATAGACATTGGGTATAATCAAAGACATTATTGACAGATTTGCATTTCAAACAACCAAAGAGTAGAAAGAGAAACCAGTGTGTAGTTTATGAAGGTCTTATCGCTAACTCCAAGCATAACTACAGACTCTGGTGATTTTGTACTTAATTTGTTTAGCTCAAAGGTTAAGAATGTCATTGATTGAGGTAAAGTTAGTTTTAGATTTGCACATCTGTTCATTTTAATGGTTCCTATATAATCTACCTCGCAATTTTGAATGTACAGTCTGAAATCGCATTTAAGTATGACTTCAAAACAACAATAGCATTATTTAATTGGCTGTGAACAGTTTTTGATAGTCATTGACTGCTATTGGCTGATGATTTCTCTATTTAGAATTTGCAAATAATACTTTTCTGAAGTTATATTATTAAGGAGAAAGTCTGAATGTGCGAATATATAACTTCCCTTCAACATGGCATTGTTCCTGTTAGAAATGCAGAAAAGCTAAGCTTACAATTTTATGCAAAAGTTTGTCTGACCCTGATAATTTTCATAATTGCAAGCCATAACCTGCTGTCCTTTCAATTCAGCAATTTCATTTTGATATATTTTATACCCTAGGGAAAAAGCAACATTTCAGTTATTTATGATAACAATTATTTAATCAACAGATGCAATGCAATTTAACTTATAACAAAAACAGACAGGTTAAAAATGTGGGCACCCCAACAGAATAATGACATCAATCTTTTGTAGAGCTACCTTTGGCTGAAATAACAGCCTGTAGACTGTCCTTATAGTTAAGGATAAATCCCTGAATTCTTGCTGAAGGCATTTTGGACTATTCCATGCAAAATTTCACCAGTTCAGTCAGGTTTGATGGGGGCCGAGCATGAACGACCTTTTTGTAGAAGTCTATCTATTAGCACAATGACAAAACTAACAGCATGGTCGAATGTTAAATGCATGTAAGCTTTTTCTAGTGATTCTGAAAAGAATTCTGTAATTTATTAGAATTCATTTATATTTGTTTTTCAGCTTCGAATTAAATCTGACTTCAATTTTAAGTGAAATTTAGACTGTATTTCTAATTGTAATTCATGTATGACTCAATTTACAGTTTTGATTTATATCTGATGCCATACTCTTCAATTATACGTTGATTAGGGACCCAAAGGTGCACAGAGTTTTCACACCCCGGGATTTGCGTTCATTTTCACGGACAGGATCTCAACATTCGGAAGTTAGTCAGAGGATGCAGGGTTAACTAATACCCAATTAGTCCAGTTGCTTCCTGCTCACTCGTACTAAAAGTGTAGTTAATTTAGTCGTTTCCATACAACTTGCTAAATCAGCGATAGCCCAGCACAATCTCACGGCAATTCATAACTTTTTGATTTAGTGGCTAATTCGTACGAATTCGTACAATCTAATTTGTACAATTTAGTACGATTTGCTCATCCGCCAATGACGGTTGGGTTTAGGGGTAGGGTTAGGTGCCACGCCTCCTTTTTAAAATTGTACAATTTCGTACGACTGAACTCGTACGAATTCTTTCGAATTAGCCACTAAACTGTCAAAACGTAAAATACTTACGTTTTCTCGTGAGATCAGGCTGGATAGCCAGAAATCAAATAGGCTGATGTGCCGACTGCTCAGTGTCGTGTGCTTCGTTTGGGTATCATGTACATAGATCAAGGTAGCACCAGCCTCCACGTAATCTACTGGATATAAATGATTTCAGGAGAATTCAGAATTAATCAAAATGTAACTTTAGTTTCCAGATGAAAGGACATCATGCCAATTACAGCATCAAAGAATAAAAAAGCAATTCAGAAATCTACAACATCAGTTACACAAAGGTAAAGAGTTAGAAATGTATAAAGTACATTGCAGTATATAAGTCTCTGATGCAAAATCTCAGAGGCTTATACACTGCAACGGGGCATCTTGCCCACAAGTTTCCACTGATCTATTTTACACCTTTCCCTTAAATACTCAACTTAGAACAAACAGCCATAATTTCAAGACAAAAGCTTCACCAAGACCCTAGCCTGGTAGTGAGTTTGAAGTGTGAACCATTGCTCTAATGTGGAGCATCTGGCAAAGATGGTTATTTTCACTAATGCAGTTTCTGTACTGTGATGAGCTCTGAAACCTGACTGAAACAGTGAAAGTTAATGTAATTTGACACACTTGTAAAGTTTCTTAGAGTCAGGGGTCTTTGAGTTTTCTATTGCAGTGTGTTACTATTCTTGACTTATATGGTTGATAATTTCTCTTACATGCTTAAGCATCTCTTATTTGTTTGTAAATTTACAAACTTATTACAAACAAAAGTTATGAAAATGCATTGAAACCATTACAGGCATTATTCAAAGTATACATTTACATTTACATTTAGTCATTTAGCAGACGCTTTTATCCAAAGCGACTTACAAATGAGGACAAGGAAGCAATTTACACATCTATAAAAGCAGCAGTGAACAAGTGCTATAGACAAGTTTTAGGTGTGTAAAGTCTAAGAAGCAAAGCATTAGTAATGTTTTTTTTTTTTAGAGAGTACAGAGAGTACAGTTAGTGGTATAGCCAGAGAGGCAGTTAAGATTAGGAAGGAAAGTGGAGACTAAACAGTTGAGTTTTTAGTCGTTTCTTGAAGACAGCAAGTGACTCTGCTGTTCTGATACAGTTAGGGAGTTCATTCCACCAACTGGGCAGATTGAATGTGAGAGTTCAGGAAAGTGATTTCTTCCCTCTTTGGGATGGAACAACAAGGCGACGTTCATTCACAGAACGCAAGTTTCTGGAGGGCACATAAATCTGCAGAAGTGAGAGCAGATACGAAGGAGCAAAGCCAGAGGTCGCTATGTAAGCAAACATCAGAGCTTTGAATTTGATGCGAGCAGCAACTGGCAGCCAGTGCAAAAGGGTGAGTAGCAGAGTGACATGTGCTCTTTTGGGTTCATCAAAGACCACTCGTGCTGCTGCATTCTGAAGCAGCTGAAGAGGTTTGATAGAATTAGCTGGAAGCCCGGCTAGTAGAGAGTTGCAATAATCGAGTTTGGAGAGAACAAGAGCTTGAACAATGAGTTGAGCTGTATGTTCAGATAGGAAGGGTCGGACCTTTCTGATGTTATAGAGTGCGAATCTGCAAGATCGAGCAGTTCTAGAAATGTGGTCAGAGAAGTTTAGTTGGTCATCAGTTGTTACTCCAAGGCTTTTTACCATTTTGGAAGCAGTAATGGTTGGCAGAAACTTCAAGCATTTCCGTTTTCGCGAGATTAAGCTGGAGATGATGATCTTTCATCCAGTGTGAAATGTCTGACAGGCAGGCTGAAATGCGAGCTGGAACCGAGGGATCATCAGGGTGAAAAGAGTGGTACAGCTGGGTATCATCAGCATAGCAGTGGTAGGAAAATCCATGTTTCTGGATGACTGTTCCTAAAGATGTCGTGTATACACATAGAAAAACAAACATTTCTGTGATGTCTTTGAGCTTACTTGTTGAAACTAATTCTGAGAAATTGCAGTGAAATTGCACTGCATGTGGTCATGACTTTACCTTGGTGAGGTTTGTTGCTTTGGAAACAATATTTAATGAATTAAATGTGCAATTACCTTAATGTGATGATGTTTACATCCTTGCTGCCATAAAGTATACAGAGTCAGGCTGTATTTTCTTTTCAACTTGTTTGATGGAGTAATGAGGGACTCATTTTCCTCGCCATTACTTCACAAGTGGTATGATGTTTCTTTTCCTCTGTAACAACATCGTATGAAATCCTTTCAGATGGACTCATTTAAAGTGGTTTGAAGACATTTTTTAAATAGTTTCTCTGTAGTTTTATTACCGTCTCAGTCTGTCTGAATCACAAAGTGCAACATTGATATGTATAATGCATTATTTCCCAGTTTATTTTAGAATTACACAGATAGAATTCAACAACACTTTAAAAGAATTTAGCTTTTTTCAGAGGCCCTAAAATTAATACGCTTCATTTAACCCTGAGGGACCAAATCATTGATACAAATCTTTTTTTTTTCTTCAGTCTCAGGCTCATTTACCTTGGCTAATCATATATCAGAACAAATTTTCAATGACCACACACTGTATACCCCTACACTTTTATATTACATGCAGGATGTTCAAATCCACTAAACCGGGGATTAAATAAGTGTGGGAATTGTAGGTCCAGGGTAACTTAACTGTGTCTTCCTTAATTTCCCAAGATGGACAGTATATAGCAGGGGTTCTCAATGTCTATTTTTGAAGGTCCAAATCTGAATTTTTATTACAGTCAATGGTCCGGAACAATTAATATTACATAACTTGTTTATAACAAACATCCATAACATGCATCACAAGTCAACACTATTTATTTTTTAAATAAAGTGGCATTGAATACAATGTAAATTTGGCAAAACCACAAATATAAGTGCATTTTTGTACAAAACACAAGAAAAGGTAGGCGAAATAGTATCTGGATGCAGCCATGACGATGCAAGCTGAGATTGCTTATCTTAGAAATGCAGTGTCAGACACAATGCAGTCAATGGAGCTAGTGACGTCACTGTGAGGGACGTGGTAAGGTGTGGGCATTAAAAAGCATTACATGCAGGCCAATTGCTCTAGATATGCATCCAGACATTTCTCCAAAGTGAAAAATACAAAAGGTGTGTACTGAAAACTTTAGGAGCTGTAGATTTGCAGACCTTATAACTGTATTTTATGGATACTGCCATTCACAATGTCCATGTTTCTTTTCATAGTGGAGTTTCACATTTCCACTCTTTTTACAACTTCAATTGTCTCATTACAAATCAAGCAGAATGGCTTTGTGCTCGCTTGTGGCAAAATAAATGCATACTTATATGTCCATTCAACTTTGAAGTGTTAATCAAGTCATGTCTTTGGACTGTGGGGGAAACCGGAGCACCCGGAGGAAACCTACGCGAATGCAATGAGAACATGCAAACTCCACACAGAAACACCAACTGACCCAGCCGAGGCTTGAACCAGCGACCTTTTTGCTGTGAGGCGACAGCACTACCTACTGCGCCACTGTGTCGCCCTCTGCCCATATTTTTTTAAACAAAAACACGAACAACTAAATTGTTGATTTACAAAGTTTATGCATTTATCAATGAATGAATTCAACAATTTAATCCTTTAAGCATGGTCTTGCAATATGAAATGGAGTCGGGTCTGGACTGAATGCCCTAGCAGTCTGGATCCGGACTGGAGTCCGGACATTGAGAAGCCCTGGTATATAGGCTATACTTGCATCAAATGCAAAAAGTACATGCACTCAAGAAATGACTTTTGATGCTTGTTCAAATTACTTATTTAAAATGAATTAATTCTTAAGGTTCTATTTTGGTTGTTTTATGTTCAATCCACTTTAATTTGTAAGTTAACTTTTTTGATATGTTTTGGAACAACATGAATAAATTGTGGGGAACCCAACATTTTTTACCAACCCAGGCTCATTATGGATACGTACCTCTTCATACAGTTCTGGGCAGCACGAAATATGTCCCAGGAGGTACATTTTATGCAGTTTTTGTTTTCGCGAATCCACCAGAGGCCGCTGTGCACGCTTTCAAATTTCTCTTGCGAGTGCCATTCATGCCTGCTCTCCTTGCATAAATCCACCAGAGGCCGCTGTCAACTGACAAAGAATCACTGTTTTAAATAATAGTTTACACTACACAGCAGTTGGTTTACAAAAAAAATCAAACAAACTTAATCCTGTTGCACTACTACACTTGACTTTGTTTTATTGTAAAAAAAAAACAAACAAACAAGAAAACATGTTAAATAAGCATGTGAAATATTTTATGGCTTCAAAAAATAAAGATGTTTTAGTGTTCAAATATTGTTTATTTTGATTATGTTTTTTAATAAATTAATCTTTCACTTCATATTTTCAGATTTTTTTATAGTATATGTATTAATTCTGGTACTTTTATCATAAACCGACATATCAACAATTTGGTAGAGATTGATATTTTTGAATTATGGGATGTGTTGAGTGTGTTAACTAGCGAATTTATGGGTTATTTTTTTTTCTTTGGTGGGGCAATTAAAGGGTTAAGTGGCACTTTAATTCATGTATGTGATCTAAAACAAAAGAAAATGGAAAATATTAACCATAATTGCTGTTTATATTGCATGCAATTGGCATGAGGTAAACATCTGTTGAGTATTTTAACATAAATTGTTTAATTTTGTTGAATTAAAACCCAAAAATGGATCAGGTCCAACAGACCCATGAACAGTGGCTGAGTTATATAAATATGCAACCCAGGCTGATTATTGATATGTACCCCTATACACATTTCTAGAAATGCGTCCCAGGAGGTATGTGTTTTTGCTGTTTTTGTTTTCGCGAATCCACCAGAGGCCGCTGTGTACGCTTTTTGAGATCTCAAATTTCTCTCACGGGTGCTATTCACACCTGCTGTTCTTACATAAATCCACCAGTGGTTGCTGTCAACTGACTGACTGTACAGGCTCAATGATTATTATTGATATGTACCTATTGCTGGAGATTGCGAACTACATCCCAGGAGGTACATTGTTTTGCAGTTTTTGTTTTCGCGAATCCACCAGAGGTCGCTGTGTACACTTTTTCAAATCTGAAATCACACTTACTTACGCTTGCCATTCGCACCTGCTGTTCTTGCGTAAATGCACCAGAGGCCGCTGTCAACTGATTGACTGACTTACTGACCAACTGAGCGTTATCTCCTCCCACCCCCTTCCCTAAACCCGACCGAGTGTTTTCAAAAGCACCAATTGACCCGATCACACCCATCCATAAACCCAACTGACAGTTTTTTTCAAAATCAATCCAGAAAAAGAAAAGCCCTTGCCTGACTTTTACCATATTTTCATATCTTACCTCATTCTCACCCTATTATTTACATGGTAATTTTATTTTTGGTCTTTTGTTTTTGTCTTACCTGCTTTCTGGAACCGTTCTTCACCAGACTCGAACCCTGTTGTTGTGGTCAACTCTTCTTTGCATCCTGCAATGTACATGGTAAGCTACTAGGCAAACTGGTAACAGTGGAAAAGCCATCCATACAGAGGTAAGTGGTCAACTGGTAGCGCAAAAAGAAACAGAAGCCGTCGGCGATGTCATAAAGACAAAATGCAGCTCTGGCTACATAATTCGCACTCTCCAAAAATGTATATCGGGATATGTTTTCACAGTAAGCTGTTTTACAACTATGAACACAACACAGGGGTCAAGAAAATATTCATTCAAGACTATTCTTACAGTTATGCTAGGTTTCTAAGGGTTTAAACATTATGACCATTCAACACCCATTCTTAGAAAATCTACAATCCTAACTGTTGGATTTTCTGCTAATAACATTGCCTTTTATTATCCCCTTAATGCAAATCTGTGAGATTATTCCCGTCAGCAGCATCGATTACATATCAGATTATGCCTTCAGCAAAGGTCATTTCAGAAGGTTCTGAATAATAATGTGACATTACACTGTACGAAAGCACAAACCTTCAAAATATTTTCATTTTAGAGCAAGATTGGACATGAATTGATGCAGATGGAGGAATGGTAAACTTGAGGTCAGAAATACAATCACAGCCAGAAATGCATTTTATCTGTTGCTCTGTGCTATCAGAATCTATCTCATCACCTGCTGGGACTCTTACACCTGGATGTGCTGTGAATGAGGATACATTTCTGTTCGGTGCCCAGACTCTCGCAACACACTGAACATTAACAAGCATCATGCAGTTTTCGGGTTGCTTCGGTTACTGGTGGACAAATGTTTGGCATAATTACGCTTTTTTTATGTTATTAAACAAAATGCTCCATTTATTCAGTGTCACATGATCCTTCGGGGGATGTAGGGACAAGACAAGCTGTTGGCTATATTAGCCACTGTAGCTACAGCACTTGCAAACATACCCCTACTACGTATCTGTGTTGCATTAGGCCATAACAGTAAGATATAGCTTATTTCACCTTTCGGGCCAAAAATTACCTAGATAGATTAACAGATAGATTTAATTTCAATCTTCAAATCTATTTCGCACGAAGAAACAACATCATCTTCATCGCAAACTCTGTGAATGTCTAGGTTTTCCCTTGTCAGTGTGTAGTATTTAAAGAGCCCCTATTATGGGTTTTTGAAAATGACCTTCTATGCAGTGTGTAACACAGCACTAAGCGAATGAAAACATCCCGCTGAGGTTTAAATTCTAAAGGGCACCGTGTTTAAAACTATTGATTCTTTAACAAAATAGTTGACTTAGAGTTGAATAAATTAATAGTGTTGGGTTCGGATCTTTTGCCTGAACGCATCAACATCAATAAGGTACATAACCAAATATGAAGTGTTGGATCCGGTAAAACATGAACACGACTTTCCCTTCAGACGCTAGCAGAGCTTGGGAGATCACGGGACTGATCATGACGTGAAGCTGACGATCACTGACAGATGGAGATTCGGCTGCAAGGAATAAAGGGTTATAGTTCAATACAAGTTTACAACAATACCACAGTACAGCCAACCTAGTGCTGTGTTTGTTCCTGTCATTTTTCTGATGATTGATAACCTATGCTGCAAAGTGGGACTCGTCGGCCATTTGCTATTAAAGGAAGGAGCAGCAGAGACTATTATGTACGGGACTTGTCAGTAACTGTTACAGTTCATATGGACCAGTTTCTTCTTCCTCAGGATCATAACATATAAGTGTAATTACAATTGTTGCCTCGTTTTCTGTAGTTTTGAAAATAGGTATTTAATTGTGTTTTAACTTGTAATCGCTCTGTGCGGCTTGTAATTACTTATCTATCATAGATTAGTGCTTGTAATTCATCTCTCAGCATCTAAAACCATCCCGTGCTTCTTTCTTGCCCTTCCAGCTGCAACTCAGTACTGGAAACATCCATACATATTCATTCACACACATACACTATGGGCAATTTAGTTTATTCAGTTCACCTATACTGCTTGTCTTTGGACTGTTGGTGTCACGATCACCAGCAATCTAGCCACTAGAGATCGCTGGAAAACAATCACACTCACATAGGACTACAAATCTGCTTGTAAATGGACTACAAGAACCAGTCATGCACCACACACCACACAACCGGTTCCTGATCCTGACTGATTACACTCTCACAGCTGATGCTTTTTTCGACTGATTACTGCACTACATGAGCAGCACTCATGCACTACATGAGCAACACAAACAATGTGGCTGAGTCTTGTCTACTGTTTTAGTGATGCTACAACATGTTTTCCTTTGTCGTGTTTTTGATCCTTGCCTTGTTTATTTGTTTAATCCTGTTTGCTGCCTGCCATCTGCCTGTTATTTTGACTACGACTCTGGATTGCCCTTATACATCTGTTTGCACCTGTATTGATCACTGCTTGTCTGACCTCGATAATAAACCTGCATGTGGATCCGCACCTCTGTTGTCAGTGTCACATCCCCAGGTTACAGTTGGGGAAACTGGAGCACCCGGAGGAAACACACGCGAACACGGGGAGAACACGCAAATTCCACACAGAAACACCAACTGATCCAGCCAGGACCAGAACTCAGTTAATCACTGTGCCTTCCCATGTAATATATAATAAATTGCAATTTATACGTACAGTATGTTGGTAAAGTTGAGTCTTTTTACATGATATGCATTCATTAAAAACTAAGACTTTTATAATATTGATTCCAAAAATAATTCAGCACCAACAATAAAATCAACACTAAAAACTCAGCTTTATCTGAAATTAAATTTTTAAATCAATTAAAATAGAGAGCCTGTGTAATGTTTTACAGTAAAAACAAGGTCTCTCTGTGTCCAATTTAAAGCTCAAAACTTCTGGTCATTTCAAACATTCAGATCTCCAGTGTCTGTTTATTTGTCCTGCAGCGTTTTGTTGAAGGGCTCAGTGACAGTGCGGCTCTGTTGTTCTGGGCTTTATTGTTAATTTGCATATAAACAGCATTCTAAGAGCTATTGACGCATTGGGAGACATGGTGTCCATTGTAATTCATGACCGATTTCCTGAACACACTGTTTCTATTCCTATTCCTGAGCTATTGGGCTCTCATTGACTTTCATACAGGCCATGCAATATAGCAGGTTCAAAACAGTTGATCTCTCACAAAATGATAACTGTGTGTTTGAGGGGGAAAGGATGTGTCAGTGCATGCTGATATGAGAAACGCCTGGTGTGCGTAGGCAGGTGTTTGACAGTATGCACCATAAAATCCATTTTCAAAATAATTATAAATTTAGTAATCATTTGCCTTTAAAACGGACATTACGTTTTAATTCGTCAAGCAAGAGTCTTCTCCAGCATTCACCCTGAAGGGTTTAATTTGTAACGAATGGCTAATCATATCAAATCATTAAATACATGCATGGACATGAAAAGTCAATTTACAATCCTTTATGATTTATATTGTATCTTAAAGATTCTACTAAAAGATAGCCTATTGCAATGCAAAACGATGAATATATGACAACAATATTAATATTTACATCTTCTGTCATATGACAGACATTAATATAGCAATGGTGTTTGCATTAATGACTGGCTGAGTGTACATTAGGCACTACATATGATTTCTAAATAACCAGAGCATGTTTTAAAGATACTGTAATGTAATATCTATTTTTATACAACAGTTCTGTCTGGTTCTTGAATCTGATTGGCTGATAGCTGTGCGATATTCCGCAAAAAACAGCACTCATCCAGCCACTTCACCCTTGTGTATTACTCCGCCCACATACAGCAACAAGCAGAGGAGACTCTACAGTTTGACAAATATTGCGGCTGTTGGACAACATAATGTACTTTTGAGGCTTTTTTAGGTGGGAATGTAGTTGTTTATATTGCAACTATGCAGTTTATTCATAAGGATAGTGCCTATTTTAAATATTTATCATTTCTGAGTGACGGTCATTAGCCTGTCGTTGAGCTGAGCAAAGATGGTTGACGTTGTCCATCCATCAAAGATGGCTACAGAGGCCGCATAATAAGCCCTTAGAGTAGAAAAACAGCATCATTTCGAACTACAGCTGATCAAATTATTATTAAACTGATAAGTGACATTCTAAGTTGATCTCTCTCTTCTGTATTTTGTAGTGTTGTGTTTATATTATATAATTGTAGTGTATTGAGTGTGAGATGGGACAACTGTATTTTGTGTTGGCCACTGTTTGTATAACCCTGAGTTAATTTTTGGTATGCCATCTGTTTGTTTCTAATGAGTCTCCTGTTTTTGTTACTGCAGACTAGTTCAGTAAAAAGAAAGAAAGAAGAAATGCCTGCATGTGTTTAGCGTTTTCCCTTATCGCAAACACAACAGTAATCTGGTAGTGGTTGTGTTGCTTTGGCTTTTTTAGGGATAATTATTGTGATCTCCCGATTGCAACAGTGAAATACTGGGGAATCTCTCTTGACTGATCTCCAGAAATCTCTGCTTGTGTGACGGACATTAATGATTGGCTTACCTCAAATTCTCTGAAACTAAACATGGACAAAACTGAGATCATTTTCATTGGCACCCCAGCACTTACCAGCAATATTTCAACCAGTTTCTCCGGTGAGATTGCTGGCTCTCACATTAAAACATCTACTTCTGTCAAAAATTTAGGGATAATCTTTGACTCCACACTCTACTTTCAGTCTCACATTAAACATGTTACTAAATACTGAGACTGTCATCCATGCATTTGTCTCTACACGCATTGACTACTGTAATGCCCTTTTCATTGGTCTGCCTTCCAGCCTCATCTCCAGATTACAGTATATTCAAAACTCTGTGGCTAGAATACTCACTCATACCAAATGTTCCGCTATAATCCCAATCTTGTACGACCTCCATTGGCTCCCAGTTGCATACCGCATTAAATTCAAAATTCTCCTCCTTGCATTTAGATCCCTAAATAGCCTAGCTCCCTCTTATCTTTGCAACACGCTTGTCCCCTACACCCCAACTCGCTCATTACGTACCGCTGACCCTGGCCTTCTCGCTGTCCCTCGGTACCGCCTCTCTTTAATGGGGGGCAGATCATTTAGACCCAATCCCAATTCTATTTTTGTACCCCTACCCCTTCCCCTTCACCTTAGCTCTTACAACCGAGGGTTAATGGGAAGGGCTTCAAAATTTACCCTTAAGAATTAGGACGCACTACTTCTCATGCTTCATATGAGATCACCAATCGCGACTGCTGTAGTTATTCCAGTTGTGCTATTTTTTGGTATTTATCTTCAAGAAATCACTGAAGGCATATATCATGTTATCATAACTATATAATGTGGCAATAAGATCATAACTGTACTGTGTATTTACACAGTGGCCATATTCATCTACACGTGAAAACAACATTAACATTATAGCAGACACTGTAAAAAGCTCATTCTCAGCCACTAGACTTTTCTGACAGGGTATTCGAGTGTCAGAATGTTGTGGGACTACTATACAGGAGTTATTATTATGGATTATAGATCGCGAAATTTAGTGGGGTTTTTTTTGCAGTTTATTTAAAAAGCATGATGGTAAAACATGAATGCGGTTATGAATATATTAAAACATGTGTTTGTTTGTCGTTAAAATTCATAATAATGACAAAAAATACTAATTTGTGGATCTCTTTACTTCCAGGTTCAGCAATACTGTTGTTGTGGCAGGTATATTCTGGAAAATGTTCTTACCCCTTGGTTTCGAGTGTGGTCCTAAAAAATCTTCATTCAAAGGGCTATTCACCTTTCCCCTTAGCCCTACGCCTTCAAGCTAAAGAGAATTGGGACACTTCTACCCCTTAGCGTGAATGCGCAAAATGAGGGGTAGGGGTAAGGGCAAGGGCTAAAGGCTGATTTATACTTCTGCGTCAAGCGCACGTGTATGCTAAGGTGCGGCCTACGCATGGCCGTCGCTGACGCGCACCTCTCAAAAAATGTAACTACACGTAGCAGCGACACATAGCAGCGACACGTAGCAGCGACGCGTAGCGCAAGCTCTGTGATTGGTCGGCTTGGTATCGCTGAGGAGTGTGGCTGGGACCTAGAGGCGCTCGAGCCTGAAGAAGCGATTGATTACAAGTGTGGAGTCCCGTGAAGGAGCTCCGGATGGAAAGTTTTGTTTTGTGTATACCTTATGGTTAAATTTGTTGCACGTCCGCCAGTTCCTGCCTCAAAATGAGCGAGTTTGAACCACTTGTACATTAAGGAAGCGTTCAAAAAACACCAGCGAAGAAACTCGACACAGAGGAACATAAACACCTCACTGCCAACTAGCATTTCGGAAGTGTTATTGCAGAGCAACAGAAACAACACACAAAAGTATGAATGTACAGCTACGCGTTCTGCATGCACCGTGGGTCACACTGATCACTTGATGCAGAAGTATAAACCAGGCTTAAGGGGTAGAATTGGGATTGGGCCTTAGTGTTATTGCACCCAAACTCTGGAGCTTCCTACCACGCTTACTCCGTTCTGCTAATAATATCTCGGAATTCAAATCCTTACTTAAAACTCAATTATTTTCTGAATGCTTCACTTCTGATCTGCCAAACTGACCACTTTATCTGATCCACCTGCACTCTGCTTATTTGTCTCTGGGACTTATAATTACAACAGAGAGTCAGGACCTCGGTTTAACATCTCATCTGAAAGACGGCGCTCACTGACAGTATAGTGTCCCCTTCACTTTCGGTCTGGACTTACACAGACCACAGGTCGAGTGTCCCCTGCTGACCTCACAAACACCACTTCCAACAGCAACCTAGTTTGTGGCCTCCCATCGAGGTACTGACCAGACTCAGCGATGCTTAGCTTCAGTGCGTAACCGCTCTTGGGCTGCAGGGTGATATGGCTGTAGCTTATGTGGTTACTGAACATCCAAAGCACTTTCAAATGAAAAAAAATAATAGATTTTTTTAAATGGTTGCAAATTTATTAAAAAAAAAAAAAAAACTGAAAAACCACATGTACATAAGTATTCACAGCCCTTTGCTCAATACTTTGGTGATGCACCTTTGGCAGCAATTACAGCCTCAAGTCTTCATGAATATGATGCTGCAAGCTTGGCACACCTGTCTTTGGGAATTTTTGCATCCTCACAGCATGATGCTGCCCCCATCATGCTTCACTGTAGGGATGGTATTAGCCTGGTGATGAGCGATGCCTGGTTTTCTCCAAACGTAACATTTGGCATTCACTCCAAAGAATTCAATTTAAGTCTCATCAGACTAGAGAATGTTGTTTCCTATGGTCTGGGAGTTCTTGAGATGCCTTTTGGCAAATTCCAGGCAGGGAAGTGGCTTCCGTCTGGCCACTCTACTATACAAGCCTGATTGGTGGATTGCTGCACAGATGGTTGTCCTTCTGTAAGGTTCTGCCACAGAAGAACGCTGGATCTCAGACAGAGTCACCATGTGGTTATTGATCACCTCCCTGACTAAGGCCCTTCTCCCCAGATCACTCAGCTCTAGTAAGAGTCCTGGTGGTTCCAAACATCTTCCACTTATGGATGATGGAGGCTACTGTGCTCATTGGAACTTTCAGAGCAGCAGAAATTTTTCTGTAACCTTCCCCAGCCGTGTGCCTCAAGACAATCCTGTCTCTGAGGTCTACAGACAATTCCTTTGTCTTAATGCTTGGTTTGTGCTTTGATGTGCGCTATCAACCCTGGGACCTCACATTGACAGGTGTATGTCTTTTTTAAATCATGTCCAATCAACTGAATTTACCACAGGTAAACTCCAATTAAGCTGCTGAAACATATTAAGAATGATCAGTGGAAACAGAATGTACCTGAGCTCAATTCAGAGCTTCACGGCAAAGGCTGTAAATACTTATGTACATGTGATTTTTCAGGTTTTTTATTTTTAATAAATTTGCAACAATTGCAATTGCCTTTTCACATTGTCATTATGGGGTATTGTGTGTAGAATTTTGAGGAAATAAATGATTTTAATCCATTTTGGAATAAAACTGTAACACAAAATAATGTGGAAAAAGTGAAGCACTAAGAATTGCTTTCCGGATGCACTGTATGTAGTTTGGTGACAAACAAACCAAACAGTTATAGAAGAGCACAGGACAGACTCAATGATAGCTGAGTAAAACTGTTTCAGCAGCTCATGTGGCAGATTGAACTTCCTCAGCTAGCATGGGAAATGCAGCCTCTGGGCCTTTTTGACAATAAAGTCAATGTGAGTCTCTCACTTCAGGTTCTGAGAGATTGTGGTGCCCAGGAACTGCAATGCAGCCACAGTGCGGTCCATGATGCTGAGTGGGGGTGGGGGGGTTCTTCTGAAGTCTACGATCATCTCTACGTTTTTTTGCCTGTTGAGCTCCAGGTTGTTGTGTATGCACCCTTCAGCCAGCTGTTCATGATGAGTCTTCAAATGAGTGAATGTACACAATCATCTTATACACCCATATGTACAGGGAAGTGACATACAAAGGGGACATTTTTTTTAATTCATTCTAGAAATGTTCCAATACGTTTAACAAATATTTACATTCAGAACACATTAATAACCAAAATAAAAATATTCATTTTACCTTTAACACATCCTAATGCTGAGTTCAGAGTGCACGATTTTCAATTAGTCTTGTCATAGATGTATTCACACTGCATGACTATCTGGGGTAGCATTTCGCTGCTACTTTATTTACACTGCAAGATGGGTCGGCAACAGGGGGTTTTACACTGTATGACTTTACAATAGGAAGAATCGTCAACAACTTTGTCCCATGTCTTTGATAGTTCACACTATGTGATTGTCACTCACGTGAATGAGCACCAATTTACCTGTGATTTCAGGCATTTGTCGACGATTTCTCAAAGCCTGCCAGCGAGTCAAAATCAGGGCTAAAATCATGCAGTCTGAACTCGGCATAAGATATACCGTGAACCAAATTAATTTAACTACTCTAATTTTTTTTTTTTTTTTGCTACTTTTAAATATTTAATTTTCGAAACGTGTACATGTTGCATACTTTGAATAATGGTCTGTATTGTTGTTTTGTATTTGACTCTTATTGAAGTCAAAAATATATAAACAAATAAATAAGCAGATCTTGCCATGATGCCAAGTAGATAAATGGAACCAGAGTGCATGTCCTTCAAGAGCCTTTATGGGACATTGGCCTGTTTAACAACATGAAAAGCTGTTTTGCCAGCTTTTACAGGGCTGAAATATGATGGAGGTTTTCATTAGCACCAACTTCATCAACTATAAACTGAAAAGGCTTTTGTGTCAAGCAAACCTTTATTTCACACAAACACAGAGAGAGAGCAAAAGAAAGAAAGAGGAGTGAAACTGTCACTATTGATAAACAGTCATTATTCTAATGGATAATTTATTATACCTGTAAATTATTCGTTATTTGATAGCAAAACATGGGCAGTCCCAAGTCTGATATATAATATATAATATAATAAATTTGGAAAATGATAAAAACCTGGACAATAAAAAGTGTAACGTAAATGTACTAAGACAGGGGTGTCAAACTCCTGGAGGGCCGCAGCTCTGCACAGTTTAGTTCCAACCCTGCTCCAACACACTTAGGCTGCGGTCACAGTGGGCTGTGTGTGTGTCGTACGGCGCTGCGAAAAGGGACGGGATTAAACAAGATGTTTAGATATTAAATAAAGCAAGCGATCGGTCCATGTTTTAAATTTCTGTCCAGAGAGGTCATGTTTTGATCCTCGATTGGTCTCACGCAGTCAAGTTGCGAGATTTCGCAGGTCAGCGTTCACCATGCTTTGTACTGCAGTGACACGCGAAACTTGACGCATGACCTTGCGTTTCCGGTCTGACGCATCTGCGTGCATATGAATGGAAGTCTATGGGAGGAAAAGCCCAGTGTGACCGAAGCTTTACCTGTAGGTTTCAAACAAACCTGAAGGACTCGATTAGTTTGATCAGGTGTGTTTAATTAGGGTTGGAACTAAACTGTGCAGAGCTGCGGCCCTCCAGGAATCGAGTTTGACACCTGTGTAATAAGATTTGGAAAGTCCATAGTATAAAAAAGAATACACACACAATGGTGGAGCTATTTTCACTCAGAAATTGGTAGTGGATTTACAATTAATGGCAAGCAACCAACTAAGTTAATAAATAATGAAGTGCAAAAGCTGAAATAGTTTATTTATTTATTCATTTTATGGATGCTTAAAAGAACCGATTATCCGCTAACCGAAAAGGTGCGTTTTTAACCGATTAATGGTATCAGTTAAATAATTTTTAAATATATTATTTTATATATTTTTAAAGTTTGACTGCATAAGGGGTCGATCACACAAATTTGCTTTTTGTGTTGAGAGGGGCATCTTTTCAATGGTTTACTAACAGCCGCGGTTTACTGCGCACCATGCACTCACAATTGAAAAAAAACCTTGTCACGTCAGTCGCGTCTTTTTCATTCCACAATCAAATGAAAGCAGAGGTGGGGTTTCCGTTGAGGTGACAGCAGTGTTTGTGTTGTCAAGACGACTGCGGAGAACTATTAAAGATGGAGGAGAGACTAGTGGTAGCTGTTTCAAGTTATCCAGAGCTGTATTACTTTACAAATCTTGAATATCACACTATTATTAAATATTACAATTATAGCAACATCGACAGCAACACTCATGCACAACACGCAGCAGATAGTCATTGCCACGGTGCTTTTTTTTTTATTGTCAACAAAAAAGGCAGTTTGGTGCGCCTCAAGTTTTTGGAATGAAAAAGTGCGTTCAGTGTGATCGGTCTATAAATGTGCTACGCATAACACGTGCAACCACAAGTGCGCCTACAGATGTATTTTGCCAAAGAAGCCAAATTAAAGAAGGATATTTCTGGTCACAGTTTGATACAGACGAGTTGATGCCAAACCAGCACTGATGCTGATCGCCTCTGTCCAGGATCCACTCCATAAACTCAACAAATAGGCTATTGATTATTTAGTGTACAACCAGAAAACCAACCTTTTTCATTTGTAAAATTGCAGTTATTAACAGTTCGTAGAAAATATCAATTTTTAAAATAGCTTACATAGCCTAAATCAAACAAATAATGCATAATGATAACCCTGCACCAAACTGAGGATTTCATTTTATAGCTTATAAAACATATATGCAAATGAATGCAATATCATATGGAAACAACTAAATTGTTATGGTAGATTATACTTTACAAAAAGTCAACCGCACGAAAGAATGAATTCATGAACCGCGACTGAGATGGAGAAAATGAAAGCATAGAAGCTCTAAGGCAGGGGTCTCAAACTGAGGGCCGCTGGAGGCCAAATCTTGCACACACAATGCACACAGCCTTCTCTCTCTCTCACCCTCTCACACACACACATGCAGGTATTCACCACACACAAGTTAATGCCGAATTAATTACAATAAATGCCAGAAAGTAAAACACGAATATCTGACACTTCCCGGAACAAGATGTGGCTCAAATTAAGCACTGATTTATATAAACTTACCTACATATAATGTCTGCTGGGCAGCGACTTAAAAACAAACTGGTTTTGAAGTGTTAAGAATGAAGTGCTCTGGGACGAATGTCCGTGTGTGCCCAATAGAAATGAGGCAGCCAGCCAGGCAGGGGAGAAAAACACTCTATGGCAACACTGCTGTAAATTTTACTAAGCAATGTTTCTTTGCCTGCGTTCGATGTCCCGCCCCCGAGAGCCATATACCCCACCGTGATTGTTAGGTTCATTCAGCTCTGCACACAACACTGTGCCATACATATCAAACTCGCAGGCCACACTGACATTAAACTTTCAAATTAAGGCGGGGGCCACAAACTATCGCCCGCGAGTGCTCTAAGGTAAAATCAGATGCCCAAGACCTAATCTTTAAACTAATGACTTGTATTAAAAATGTTGACAGATGTTTGTGATATAAGAATTAGAGCAGAGCATGAATTAAATGCACATTTTCTGTGGAGCGATTGATTTGAGGTTGCCTGTTATTTTATTTGAAGAAAGAAAAAACAAATGATTGGACAAACAGCGTATTCTGGATCTTAAAAAGGAAAATCTGTATTAAAAATGCAATATTTTATGTTTCAGGCACAAAATAGACAGGACAGAAAAAAAATTATTAAAGGATAATTTAATATTAATCTGACCAGTTAACCGTTAATATTCAGTTAATGAACGGCGGTTTAACCGAAATGAGCATCCCTAATTTATTTATTTAATATGTTTCATTTTCAAATTCAGAAAGAATATTATTTTATCAATATCATCAGTAAGTACAAGTAAGAACAAACAATAAACTGTACAATTTTTACCGCCATATATCTCACATATATTAATAATGTGAAAGACTACACGTAAAGCAGAGCAAATCACCTATTTGCTGAGGTCACTGCTTTCCTTAATCATACTTGCCAAATATAGATACAGATAATAAACACATATTATAAACCATTATTATGTATGCAATCTCTTAATTGCTTTCAGAAAGAAACAGCATCTTTGTTAATGTAAGAAATGATGATACATATCACATCAGACTTGTATAGTGCTCCTAACAAAAGCTGCATGCACATAAATAGACGCAGAGAATTTTCACACAAAAATGAAATCTCCTGTTCATTCATCTATCACATAGAAAAAGCACTTGCAGTACTGCTGATTACTTGTCATTTTATGAGAACCATATTCTTTCAAAGTCCAAAAAAAAGTGCAAAAATATACATTGCTATCCTTGGTGAAGTGAACATCTTGCCAGTGTGTGGAAATAAAGTGTGAGGTATTGTGTTGACAGGTTGGTTGATATATCATCAGAACCAATTAAAAAAACTGGTGCCATGTACTCATCTTTAAAAAGTCTGTTAAATACAAAGGCAAAATTAGACATCCAAAAGAAACTTTTTTTAAGTTTATGGCTGTGCAGGCTTTAATTAAAAATATTAAGTAAAAACACTGTTGTTAAAATACCATGGCTGAATTAACTGCCAAGCTGACAATATCATGATCATCATATTGCTTTAAAATACTAATTCATCAACAAAACAATAAACAAAAGTCATCTTAAACAGATTTTACATATACAGTAAATATTCAGCAGGTTGTTGACTCAATATGTTAATGCAACATTGATTCTAAATTCAAAACACGTTACCTGAAAAGTAATAGATTCGACAGACTGAAGAGTCGTTAGATAGAGACAAGATGAATTAAAAATCACGTTGAACAACTATAGTGAGATAAGATCCAGAGGTAGATTCTTGATGAACTATCCAACGTGTGCTGCTCTCACCTGGGGAGGTGTGTTCAAAGCACTTGCTGACTGCCTGGGACTCAACGCTGCAGCACATGCCAGTGTGTGAGTGTGGTCAGTGATGTGCATTTTTAGCGGTGTAGTGTGGACGGAGATCTTTTCAGAAATGCTAGTGATTAACTATAGTATGCTTCCAAACACTAAAGTATTTTTCATGTAACGTGATAGCTAATACAGTACATACCACCTCAATTGATATCTTCTTTGAAATATGGTATAAATCGCAAAAATGCAGACTTTCATGTCTCCCATTCAATTTTTTACTTCCTGCCCATCAGAATGTTGCGCGTCACCAGATCCATGGGATTGCAAACAACCTATTAGCTAGTCTGATTACATGTATCATCATTTATTCTTTAGTCAGTTGGAATAATTGCGATGGAAATGGATCATTCTCGATATTACATGGTCTGCATAAAACATTTCATTCAGATATACACACAGACTCATCAAGATTCATCACTCAATTTTCAACAATGGTGACAAGTGAAAAGTTTTGTGCCACAAAATGCATGTTGGGTGCCAGTATAAAACTCCCATCATGCATTACAACATTTATAAATTATGCAGCTTAATGGTTTGACTATTTTGTTTTTGTTGTGGTTTTTATCAACTTCTTTTGTGCTGTTCAGAAGTCAATTCTGTTTACTGTCACCTTACAGATTCATGATGTCTGTGTGTCTAAAAAGTGTATTCACCATAGTGTTGACTTCAAATGAAACAAACTAAGCATCTTACATATCTTAGTATTATTTCATTAAGACATTTTGTAGACATATAAAACAAGGTCAAACAGGTTTGTAATAAATCTGATATTGCTGTACTTTGGAATTATTTTATCATGCTCTGCTGAGATCTTGGGAGATTTAATGTTTTCTCTCAGTTGATTTTATTTAAGGACCTGCTCACACAAATATGGGTATTTTCAGGAACAGATTTTTTTTTTCTGTGTTATTTGGCTGTTTGTCCAATTGCAATTTGGGTCATAGAAACCAAATTATTTTGAAAACTCCTGCCAGGGTGAAGATTTTCATAAACTTTGGTTGTAGAGTATGAAGACAGGAGATTGTGGCTTGGAATGTTGTAGTGCCGTCATGGGTATACCGAGCTACTCCACCAATCAACACTCTCAATCACGAACATACTAATAATCTGTAGCTGCACCTCATTCCCTCATCTCTTCAGCACGACATAAAAGCACATTCTCCACGTTTAGTGACTTATCACCACTATAGTTACCTACGTGAGTGTATAGACCTTGGCTGTTTCTCAATATGCGTTCTTCAGCGGTCTTGTGTTCTCGTGTAACGTCATCATCAGCTGCCAAAGTTCAGTTCCAGTACTCAAGACTGCAAGAACAGAGGATGCGCTAAACTTCCCGGATGTGTTCTTGATATCGAGGATGCACCGATGAAGATTTGAGCACCGATCTCACTCTAGAAGTCCCAGAAGTCGTTGCGAAAGAAGGTGGAAAGTGCAGTATTTTATTTAGATTTATTATTAAAGTTCAGAGACATACCTTATTTACCTCAGGAGTTTCCCTAAATGAAACGGTAAAAGCAAACATTACCGTGGACATCTTAATAAAGGAATAAACATACTAAGGGTGTTTATTTGCTGAAAGTTTTATTTATATTGTGCAATGTATATTTATAATGTTTTTATGCATAATATATATTTTGAAAAGGGGAAAAACAATAAATCGTATGAATGCTGTAATGTTTAAATTATTATCCATTAGAAAACATATGAAGGTCATGTGACCATCTGGAAGAACGCAGCATCTCATTTGTCAGAGGACGCGTTCTCGTGGTCTCACGAGTTAATTCTTCCGAGGACACCTGGCAAGACCGGTTTGTACAAGAACGCAAGTCTGCTCTCTGCGTTCTTGGAATTGAGAAACAGCCGGAGTCTATTTATTCATAAACCTTTAAAGGTGCATTATGTAAGTTTGACACCCAGTGGATGAACTAGGTATTGCACTTCTGGTTCAAAACACATTTTCACTCAGCTGAATCGCATAGGATTAATCGAATTGTCTAAGTGGGCCAATCAGATGGGTTAAGCAATGCTAACAAAGCTGGCAGTGCTTGTACAGGAACCACCAATAGGGTCATTGCTGATGCATCAAGTGGTGGTCTGGAGTTGGGGTGTAAACTTCCTAGAGTGGACTCGACATGACCGCTGGGCTGAAATTAAAGGCTGCAGTGGCAGAGCAACGTGTGTCAAACATTTTGGTGAATTACATTTATTTGAGTTGGTTATATATTTGAAAAAAAGAGAAAATGTTCACTATTGCGATGACGAGGCTGAAGACAGAAGATGCCATCTGACTGTAAGGGTAAATAACTCGTAAATGTTGTTTTTCATCCCATTAGATTGCATTTTTTTTAAATGATCAGTCCAGGAGGTGGCGCTGATCGACAGCAGTATTAGTTCAAAGACACTAAAAGCAGGTAAAAAATATTAAAACTATTGTTTCAAAGTTGTCCTAATGTGATTGTTTATACCAATGACTGTAAAAATATGGAAGACGCGTGCCTTTTCCCATTGAACGCTTTGAATGCAAAACGCCTCAAGACGGGCACAAACTATTGCAAAAAAACTGCTGAAATAAGAGCCTGTGCATGCGCAGAAGGGACTACCTGATGAAGCCAGAGGCAGAGCCGCGGAATCAAGCTTCCAACCAAACGCTTGTACGTCAAATCAACCACGCCCCACAAACTTCTCATTTGATGGCCTAGTATCTACACTGTAACAAAGGCTCACTAAATAAATATAAGCACTTGCATTTAAAAACACAAAGCAATGTACGATTTATTAAAAACTGTGTAATGTAAGCTGTTTTACATAATTTAATAAAACAATATATGTTGGACTGCAAAATAAATGATCTTTCATACACTCAAGCCCGAGTTAGACTCAGCTTTGAGCACAAAAAACATTTCTCTTACAACCGGTTGTTGGTATTTGTTATCTTCATGGGGACAGAAATAACACTTGCAAAATAAAAACAATAGCATATAAACAACAGATACATTTTAGAAAGGTTTTTAGTTTTAGCAATCAACAGGACCCAAAATATACACACCATAGATATGATTTACCATGCAGGAAAAACTGTGCGTTTAAAAGATAAATACAGCAAGATTTCTAAATATCAACATCTGCAACATCGCTTGTATATTGTTTATCATTTTTCTGCCTCCATTTTCATTTGGTTTATTTGATGCCTTAATATCGGACAAAGAGGAATTTACATTCATTTTAATGTTTATTAGGCGTTTTTAAATAAAAATCCAATGATAAATGATGTATATAAATAATACATAACATTTACAGGTGTATTTGTTATATAAGAACGGTTTCTAGAACATTATAAATTCAGCAAAAAAAAAACAAACTGAAAATTCAGTAGATAACATGCCAAAACTCAGACACATCCTTTAAATCAAGTTTAAATAATGTTACAGGAGATGGATGTGGAGATAGACTAACATTAGTTGTCTACCTAATTATTATTTCAGACCCATAAAAAGAATTACTGCTAGATAACGATCACCTGTATTTTCCCCGTGATGGCTAGGTGTGTATCAGCAAACTAATAATAAAGCCAGATAAAGCCCTCAGTTTACCGAATAAACAGTGATCCATCAGATCCTGTAGGTCAGAAAGTAAAGTTTACTGCTAAACAACTCATTTTGTCATAGTAAAATAACACAGAAATCAAACATTGATACTTTAGTCTCCTCCCAAAGCTCTGACAGTCTGCTTAGAGAAGCTGTCAAACACAACTGTCAATCAGGATGACATGCCCAGCATTAAATTACTGTCTAAAAACATACTCTTTACAAAAATAAACATCTGAAACTATACCAGCATGATAACCAGTGCCTTATTTAAACATCTTTCAGAAAATTTTACTGCAATTGTAATTACTTTTTTTTAAATTTGGGCTCAAGTCTCGTTTTTAACACGAAAGAGGCGGGGTTTATGACTTGTACTGCAGCCACTCAAAAGCAGGCATACGGCACACTTGGTTTATACGCATCAAGCTGCTGACCAAAAGTACAAAGCATGCAAAACATAATGGGTAATTTTGAGTTCTAAGAAAAAGGTCTATAAAAAAAATAATAATAATAATAAATGATAATAATCCATTTATTTACTACATTTTATACTTATTACGTAACCCAAATAATTCAGGCACAAAAGTTTTTTTTACAACATTTTTTAACAATTTGTGGAACATCTTAATGTCCTTAGACGTCGTCCAAGAGTCATCCACTCAAAATATTTGTTTAAGGGATGTGTGCTGTCCCCTAGTATTTTATTTGCCATCCTCAACACCTGCTGTTCATAATAGGATGCATTACTTCGCAGAAGAACTCCCGAAACTTTTGAGTACAAATTAACAATGGCTTGAAGACGATTCTTGTTTTTTATAGACAGTGAGGAAAACCAGCAAATAAAGGAAAGGACAAAATACTTTCAACAAACAAATCGTAAAAGGTCTTAAGAATAACTCTCTCAACATTAAATGAGCTGAGTTTCCGCAATAAAAACTTTGATAAGCCTTGTTAATAATTGGATGTGTGTTTTTATCAAATTTCAACCTGTTTTGTTGTTCCTAATTGTTCCTAGGTACCTATTCCTCCACAAACTTGACCTGTGTGTCATGTAATTAACAACTCCACAAAAATACCAAAAGGGGACTGTAGAAAGTTTACATAAAGTAAAATGAAAAATATAATCTTTAACTCAAAGCAGCGGATTATTTAATATTTATAGGAAAAAAAATAACACTGTTCCACTGAAATCAAGTACTTCTAAACTATTTTAGCATCACATTGCATTAGTTTACTTAGTCGTACTTCTAGAAGAGCGTGGAATGAAACACCCTGCGCAAGTTCATGTACCACAGATTTAAATGAATGTGCAACACCATTAACAGCACATCATTAATAATATTTCCACTTTGATAGTTCAAACATAGCATCTGTGCCTTTCATATTCTCCCTCTTGGATTCATCCACTCTCAGGGATCAAACAGGGAGAGATATCTAGTGCGGGTGAAACATCTGGTGATCGTAGAGTCAGATGGGTTTCCGGAAAAGTCAACCTTTTTTTCTGAAAGCCCCTCTGATAATCAAGTTCGTTTAGGTAACAAGATACCAGGAAAAAAAAAAAGATGGACACGTCCATGAAAGATGGCATTGATAAATGGAGTTAGTCAGACTGCATGTCCTTCAGAGACCTTCATGTGCATCAGAGTGTCTGAAAACGGTTGAGCTGTTTTGTTTTTATGGCTCTGAAATATCGAGGTGGTTTTCATTAGCACCAATTTGATCAACTATAAACTGAAAGGAATGAAAAAACTCCTCTAATAAAACTTTCATACACGTAACATCACCAGAGCTAATAAATAAATAAATGAAACTGCCAATCAGCACCTGCAGTGATAAGCATGCATTACTTTAATAGTATATTCAAGGTTCAGCACAATCTACAGCATTTGTGGGAGCATTTTCATTGTCCCCTTATTTGCTTTAAGGTTTCAGTGAGGTACGTCTAATGAAAGTAATTGGGGACAATTTTTAGAGGTCTTAAAAGCAAAAATCTGAGGTTTGTATTTTTTTAAAAAGCACATTCTGTTGTAAGGATAATGGACTTGTTCAATTAGATATAAGAGGAAAGATTAGTGATCATTTTACACCATAATCTTGCTGAACTATATGGCAAAAAGTGATGTTTAGCCAAGGAATAATACTATGTTTACCCTTAATTATGGTGGCTTGAGTATACTTACTACATAAACTTATTATTCTTCCGTCTTCTTCTACTTCTTAGACTAGTTTAAGAATGCATCTCCTCCTAGACTGTTCATACTTCAACCACCAAGCTAACTCCAAACCTCCAAACTATACTGAGTTAAGTTGCTATATCTTTTCCAACTGATCTGAATTATGGTTTTCCGAAAACTGTCCTGGAAAATTAGGAAAAGTCCAATTGACTCAACATTGGACCAAACTTTGACCTCATAACCGGATAGCGCCAGACTGTCATACAGACCTGAGATTGGTCTGACTGCCAATCACTAATAACCTTTCAACTTACTAGCCACGCCCTAGCAACCACTTACAGCACCCTAGCAACTGTCTTATAGACTTCCATTTTAAAAAACTACCATTGACTTTACATTGGACATACTGAAAATATGCCAATCCATACTAACAATATACTAATCCATACTAGAAACATGCTAACAACATACTATAAACATTCTAGCTACATGCTTATTCATACTAAATTCGTGCTAACAACATGCTAATTCATACTAAATTCATGCTAACAACATGCTAATTCATACTAAATTCATGCTAACAACATGCTAGTTTATACCAGAATCATGCTAGCAACATGTTTATTCATACTATAACCATAGTAATAACATGCTAATTTATGCTAAAAACAAGCTAATTTATGTGAGCAGCTACCCAGCAACACCTTAGCAACTGCCTAGCAACCACCTAGCAGCACCTTAGCAACCACCTAGTTACACCATAACAACCACCTAGCAAAATCTTAACAAGCGCCTAGCAACCAATCAGAACACGCTAGCAACCAGCTAACAACACCTTAGCAGCCACTTAGCAACACCTTAGCAAACACCTAGCAATGCCATAGCAACCACTTAGAACACCCTAGCAACCACCTAGCAACACCTTATCAGCTGCCCAGCAATATCTTAGCAACCACCTACCAAAGCCTTTGCAATTTCCTAGCAACCACTCAAAACACCCTAGCAACACCTTAGCAATGAGCTAGCAACACCTTAGCAACAAATTAGCAATGACCTAAAACACCTTAGCAACCACCTAGCAACCACCGAGCAACATCTTAGCAACCACATAAAACACTAACGCCTTAGCAACTACTCAGAACAATCTAGCAACCATATAGCAACAACTTGCAACAACCTAGCAACACTTTAACAACTACCTGGAACACTCTAGCAACCACTCAAACCAGTCAAAACACCCTAGCAACGCCTTAGCAGTGTCTTAGCAGTGTGTCCAAAATTGGCTAATTCTCAGGTACTGCATTTGAATATAAACGTACTACTCGGCCGTTAGGAAAGTACGTTCTATACAGTATGCGTAGATATATACACTAGATATTGCATACAATCGCTGAGTATGAGTCAATACCGCCACCAAATTTGTACAGTGCTCCCAGGACAAATGTCATTCAACCGCACTGTCAAAACTAAAGCCAATCTGAAGATGCTGGACTTCAGCACTGTGTATAGGTGTAGTAACGAGCAAACAAAGAAAACAAAGAATAAAAGTATAACATGTCATAGGTAAGATTTAGTTTTTTATGATTTTGTATGTTACGAACTTTTGTGCTAAACAAGTCACTTCATTAATGATGATAATACAGTCACTTAATAAACAGTTAGTAAACACAAGTACATCTTATTGAACATAATTTATTTTCATCACCAATTATCAAAGTAGATCAGTTTCTCAAGCAGTTTGTGATGCATTTTGGAAACAGGAGATGAGTCCCTGGTATAATGCGCCACCTGGCTCGAGAAACCCATTATCAAAGATTTTTTATATTTGGGTAGCACACATATTCTGAATGCCTTCGGCAGTATTCAAATGAGCCATTTTAATCTAGATTAATTTCTATGCCCACCTATAGTATACATCAATGTATAATTTTCGTAATTAAAAAAAATATTTGCACACTGACCATCTGGAAAACTCCTGATCATAGATATATGTATAAATGTTTACATATCTATGGCTTCGGATGGCCAGTCCTCCACTACACCTTGGTCCCACATTTATTTCAATGGAGCACTACCATGTACTAAAATGGTGGCTCTATTGACCCATTCCTTCCAATAGAAAACAACAGTGTAGGCGACATCTAATGTAAATATATATGTACAGTATGAATGTCAGTAGTAGCCTATGATTGGAACTCGAACATATTTTGTCTCCATCACGTGACCTGCCTGCATCAGTTGCATCGCTTCACTCCCATGCCAATATGTTTTGGCAATATAATGTTACAATCAGTTCTGAAATAATGGCTATATCAGTTTAAAACAATAGGTAAACTTAAGCATGTAAAAGTTTTTTTTATATATATTATAAGGTTTACAGTCTATAAATGTGCACGTTTTTGAAAGTTTTTTAATATGCTAATATCTGAGCTTTATTAGTGTCAAAAACAAACATAGGCTTATTCTGAAAACGTAACCCTATATACATTTCTGGAGATCGTGAATTATGTAGCCAGAAGTACGTATGGCATTTCGTCTTTAAAATAAACGCTATGGGGTGAAGAACGGTTCCAGAAAGCAGAAAAGACCAAAACAAAAGCCAAAAAGGAATGTGGTCAAATCTAAAAACATGGCAAAAAATCAGCTGAGAGCTTTTCTTTTCCAGGGTTGCTTTTGAACACAGTGCAGTTGAGTTTAGGGAAGGGGTGGGCACTGAACAATCAGTGCTTTTTAAAACGCTCAGCGCCAGACAAGACACCAGCACCAGGGACTTTACGGTTCTCACTTCAAAACGGAACAAAAGTAGGATTCTGTAACACTAGTGATTTACCCAGCTGTAGCTGTTGCTCCCTTCCGCATCATTCCTGTCTTTGACTGCAAAGTGAATGAATGAAGCTCGTGGCAGACGCTCAAGAGATTCGCTCTGTGATTGGCTGAGTGATCGTTCACTCAAATCAAGTAACAAATCAGAGAACACTTGCTGCCGCTAGGTCAAATAAAATGTGTGGGCCAGTCGGGGGACAGAATAACCTGTTTCCAAAAAGTGAGGAGGACGTGTCCCCCCTGGTTGCTACGCCCCTGCTCTATGCATATACACACATAATACACTCTTTAATAAGCACTGAGCTACTGGAAGTTGATGAACCCAAACAAGTTAGGCAAGGCAAAAAGAAAAATGCACGAAACACTCTATACATATACACACAATACATTCTATACATATACACTCTATACATACACACACGATAGACTTTACACATACACACATGATACTCTCCATATATATATACACACTCTATACACATACACGCATGATACACTCCATTTAATATGCATAGTAATTTGTAAATAGTCACAATACACTCTATACATATACACACAATACACTCCTGTCAGGGTCTCAGGTGGACGTAAGAGGTGATTCACGTAACCACTGAGCTAGTAGAAGTTGATGAACCCAATCAAGTTAGGCAAGGCAAAAAAATACATGATACACTCTGTGCATATACACACACGATTCACTATGTTCACATACACACACATGATAAACCCTATACATATACACACGATACACTCTATACCAGGGCTATTCAATTAGTTTGTAATGGGGGCCTGTTCATGAAAAGCATCCCAAACGAAATGACGGAGAGAGATATGACTTGCTATGAGTGATGACACAACTGCATTTAAGAGCCCATATGCTGTATTTTTGCTCAAGACACCCACGTTGGCTTTTTCTAGATTAAAATGTTAATATATTGTATTTTTAAATTACATAAAATCAGTGCATTGTACAATAGACTTTTTTTAACAAACATTCAAATGTTGTATTTCAGAGCACAATAAAAGCAGTGCATTGCTGAAGTAGGCTTCTTCTACATTCATATGTTGGTTTTGAACTGTATTTAAGGTAGGGATGCAACAATTATAGATCTTGGTTGTACGATTATAGTCTGAAGAATAATCATGGTTTCACGGTTATCACTTTTAATGTAAATTGAGAGAGTTGTTGCCAACTGTGTTCATACATATTTAATCATTTTAATAGTAATTTGTCTAACGTATCTTTTGTTTACATTGCACTAAAAGGCAAACTCTCACTGTGAGATGCTGGATGTTTTCTACTGTGTGCGCCCGGAAAGCCACAAGCGCGTTGCTCCGCTTGTGCGCGCATATTGGCATATATTCTTACATTAGAAACAACAAACTTGCAAGCGGAAAAGACGTGATATGGGAACGGCTGCTGCTATAGTTAATCCGGTGTGCGTGTGTATTACCCTCGGTGTACAAGCTTGAAACTTTAAACTAGCGCACAGCGCAAGCTGGCATAACTTTGTTTAGTTGCAGCAGTTTCATTTCATTCTGTGCAACAGAAATGCGGCTTAGAGAAGACTTTACGATTAATTAACTGTGATGAATCAAAGCGCAGTTAATAGTGAAATCGGCTAATCATTGCATCCCTATTAACGATATCAGTGCGTTGTACAAAAGGCCATTTCTACAAACACATCCAAATGTTTTCGGCTGCCCGCACCACTCGCTTATGCTGACTCACTCTCTGTGCAGCTTTCTACTGCCGCTTGTGCTGTATTGAACAGATGCACGTCACTTCATAACTATAGCAGCCGTTTTTCGACTGAACTAAATTTATTTTTGATGTCTACACTGTTTGGCTGATAGCCCTGCTCTATACATATACACACACATTCATTCATTCATTTTCTTTTCGGCTTAGTCCCTTTATTAATACGCCACAGCGGAATGAACCGCCAACTTTTCCAGCACATGTTTTACGCAGAGGATGCCCTTGCAGCTGCAACCCATCTCTGGGAAACATCCATACGCACTCGTTCATGGACAATTTAGCCTACCCAATTCACCTGTACCACGTCTTTGGACTGTGGGGGAACCGGAGCACCTGGAGGAAACCCACGTGAACGCAAGGAAAACATGCAAACTCCACACAGAAACGCCAACCGATTCCCAGCCGAGGCTCGAACCAGCGACCTTCTTGCTGTGAGGCGACAGCACTACCTACTGCACCACCATGTTGCTCTATACACACAAGATACTGCCTATACATATACACACACATGATACACTGTATACATATACATTCATGATACACTTTATACATGTACTCACATGATACACTCTATACATATACACACATGATACACTCTTTCTCTCTCTCTCTCTCTCTCTCTCTCTCTCTCTATATATATATATATTAATATATATATAAAAAACGCAGAAAACCAAAAAGCGCCGCCCAACAATGAATAGACCATAATAACCTGGGTTGAGAATGAGGGGGGGGGGGAGGGGGGGTGTCGGGGAGGGAGATCACAAGCGTTTCTACACTGTTCTAAGCATATGTATGCGAAGAACGGAGGCTATGGCATCTCTTTGGGAGATCAAGATAGGTGTATGAGGGCAGACCGGGGCCTATGTCATTTTTTACCCGCAAAAAAATTTAAGAACCGCCCAATTGGCCGGGAAACCGCCCAATCTGGCAATACTGATTTTTGGCTTTTTTTTTTTAAAGATTTTAAAGATTTTAAAGATTATTGTTTCTACATAAATATAATATATGTTTCTACATAATTAAAATTATTGTTTTCTACATAAATATAAAAACCACTACCTCCGTTTTCAGTTTATTCATGACAATTTGCATTTGTATAATGTTTTTATTATTAGCAGTATTATTTATTATATGCATATTTATATTTGTTTTAATAAAAACAAGTTTAGATTTGTCCACCTGTTTATTTATTCGTTTGCTGGAAATTAGATCTGAATTTAAAAATAGTTTTGAAACAAAACTTTGTGCTTAACAAAATAAATTAAATGTGTAGGTTAATAGATGTCTTCAGTGGAGTGCATACAACACCATTTCCTTATCCACGAAAGTAAAGTAGTAAAGAGTAAAAGTAAAGAGAAAGAGAAAGTAAAGAGGCCAAGTAAAGAGGTTTTCTCGCTAGTGAAGCATTCAGGTTTTTCACTTACAAAGTCTGCCATGTAAATAGCAAATGCGCCAACTGACTCTTAAAGGGAATGGGAGATGAGACTCTGAATTTACAGTGGTTTAATGCACGCTATGCCCAAAATACCTATAACTAGCCCCACACGGAATCTGCCCGCATAGAATTCCGCAGATTTTCACAGATTTTTAGCCCATCATTAATTCTGTTTATTTACATGTGTAAATGTGTGTAAATTTCGGTTTATTCTGTTTTCCAATCAATTTCTGTATAATTATTGACTAATATGAATATTTTCATATGATTTATTCACAATACAGTTTGAAAAGTAACATTTTCTGTCTTTTACTATATATATTATATGAGAGACTTGCTTAGTTTACAAAATAAATTGGATCTGCATTGTAAACATTAAATAAAAGTTAAAAAGCTATTATTTTTATGTAATATATTAAGTTTTTAGTTATGATGCTCCCAAAATCATTCCGCATAAATCCGCAGATTTTGAACATAATTTTCAGCAGAAATAGGCACAAGAGAATAGAATAAGCACAACCCTGTTAGACCATGCACCAAGATGCATAGCATATTTTTCCATCCTTATAATAGCAAAAGTGGATTCAGATACATTCTTAATGCTTTTGCGCAAAATAAAACCCTCCGTGTTCAACATTTCCCAAAAACGTTGTAACATTTTTGTAGCCTTACTCATGATTTTAGTGTAACTCAAGAAATTCATTATGGAGCTGGCTTATATTAATTCTTAAACTTGTGAATTCATGAATGTGTAAATAAAGGCAATGAAAAACAAGCTGTTTTAATTGGCTTTGCTCTGTTTACATAAGCTGAAGCTCTGACCCTGTCCATATGCCCCCCAGCGTTTCTTCAAGCTCAGAGGAACCGTGGGTAACGTCCTCATATTTACCTCTCCATTTGACAAGCGGCTAAATAAATTCACACATCCTTCAGTCATATTGGTCAGTCCTCGTTCTGCATATCGATGTGAATTATGAGTTCGAAGAAGCCGCTGAACCACTCCGCTTCTTTTGACGGACAGCTGTGTGTGGGTGGTTCATTTGTGGAGATGCACCCAAAGCTTGCTGCTAGACTGGCAGCGCAGGTCTCACTTTGAATGCTTATACATATTTTATAATGCTCAGATCTACGCCGTAGGCATGTCTACAATGGACAGCGAACGGAGGCCGGGCTGCTTTGTATTAGCACAGTGTGATTAATAAATAAACGGCAAGCAACTTTTCCACTCCCTCGTTCTTCACATTCTTACTTTGCAGTTACGTGGACGGCATAGGATGAGAGGTTTTGAGTGCTCAGAGCGAAACTGAAAAGTTCTCTTGACCGACAGCAGCTTACGGCGGAGCTGGAGAGAAGGTATTACAAACACTTAAGGCATTTGAGCACAGGCTGAAAAAGAAAGAAGATATCTTTTCTTAGGTGTGTATAAAAATATAGTATTTTTTCAAGCCAGGTCTTGGCATCAGAGACTTAAGGATAAGTTTTTCTCACTAGAGCCTGTAAGCAACATGTTACCGCACCCTAGCAACCACCCAGAATTCTTTTATACAACTCAAGGTGAGATTATATACCTTAAATTTATATTTTATAAACAGCTGAAGTAAAAAATATCAGCCCTCCTGTGAGTTTATTTCTCTTTCAAATTTTTCTCAAATTATGTTTAAAGGTGCAGTAGATGACCCCCAACATGCTAACCGCTAGCATAATATCTTTAAAAACACAGTCCCTCCTGTCACACAAAGCCACACCTCCTGATATCATGAAAATGCACCTTACAGATGATAGTAGACAACCCACTAGATCATGTCATTCACCAGTTAGAAAACTTTACAGTACTTTATAATACTACAATTCTGAATGAAAAACTGTATTATATCTAGGACGTTTTCAGTTGTGTGGCAAGCAAAACTTGTCATAATGTGCAGTATTTCATGCCTGGAAGGATCGCTGGTCTCACTCTCTCGCGCGATTTGTCCTAAAGCGACTACTGTATGCTAAGTGGTTGGCCAGTGGGGTGCAGGAATTACACTTATTACTAAGCCATACTTACATGCTATTTCAGACCTAGCATGGTAAACAATATAGGGAGCGCATCATTGGTTAAAAAATGAACCGATGTGAATATAAAACCAACCTCACCTCAGTAAAGCAGGCTAGGCGGAATAGCGCTATTTACTGATACTTTGTTGCTAAGCTAAATAAAAATCTACATCATGAATGCTGTAAAAAGTACCTTACGAAATTGAAAATAGTCACATCAAACTTTTGCCGGAAGATTCAGTAGCTGAACAACACTTATATATAACTCATTCATAAAACAACAAAATCTACATCAGCTTTGCGTGACTAAAATAGTTTTAAAACATAACATTACCTGTCTAAAAGAAATACTTCAGTCATGGTGTCATCCTTCCTCCAGCGTGCAAAAATATCTCTATTATTGATGCAGGATTTTAAAAAGTTTTGATTCAGCATTTGTTTTTACCACTGACACTTTCTCGTATCGCAACACAAGCCTTTTAATTTGGGGAAAACGCTGATCTAAATTGGAAAACAATAATGTTTGTAACATGAATAAAGATTGCAACTAAAATTTTTGAACAGAGATCATAATTTAGTAGAAAGTGGCTCAGCGAGTTACTGTAAGTAATCAGTTTAGGGTTGTGGTAGGTGTAGATGTTAATAAAGCAACGAGTTACAGTTAATAGTAGGTGTAGACATTAATAAAACACAAGTTACTGTAAATGGTAAGTTTAGGGTTCTTGTAGATGTATAAATTAATAAAACACAACAAGTTACTGTAAACGGTAGGTTTAGGGTTGTGGTAGGCGTAGAAGTTAATAAAAACAACAGGTTACTGTAAATGTTAAGGTTGTGGTAGGTATAGATATTAATAAAACACAACAGGTTACTGTAAATTGTAGGTTTACGGTTGTGGTAAGAGATGTTAATAGAACTACAGGTTACTGTAAATAGTTAGGTTAGTGCTGTGGTAGGTGTAGACATTTATAAAACACAACAAGTTACTGTAAATGGTAGGTTTAGGGTTTTGGTAGGTGTAGACGTTAATAAAACAAAACAGGTTACTGTAAATGGTAGGTTTAGGATTGTGGTAGGTTTAAACATTAATAAAACACAAGAAGTTATTATAAATAGTAGGTTTAGGATTGTGGTAGGTGTCAACGTTAATAAAACACAGCAGGTTACTGTAAATAGTTGGTTAAGGGTTGTTGTAGATGTAGACATTATTGAAATACAACATGTTACTGTAAATGGTAGGTTTAGGATTGTGGTAGGTGCTGACGTTAATAAAACAAAGCAGGTTACTGTAAATAGTTGGTTAAGGGTAGTGGTAGATGTAGACATTAATAAAACACAACATGTTGCTGTAAATGGTAGGTTTAGGATTGTGGTAGGTGTAGCTGTTACCGTTAGCTGTTAGCGGCGAGAGCGTCAAAGCAGCCGGAAGTCATTCATTTTCAATGAGAGTTAATCGGCTGAGGTGACGAGACAGCGAGCAGCGAGACCTAGCTGTCACTCAAGTGACCATGCCCTTTATAATTCAGACTTAATATAACTTAATAAAAACAAAACGGATGAGTTATAAAAAAAATTCACCCCCCTCACAGTTGTCATGAAGGTTAATCATGGCTTTATGCACCAGAGCCATCTTTTGTACCAGGCTGTAAACATATTTTTATCAGCTGTAAAAATGGCCAATTTCCTATTGCAGTCAGAAATGACCTGGACTTCCTGGAGCCAGCCCCCCAAGGCGAGTCGATGAATTGCAGTTTTAGTTACTTCCGTATTGGCTTCCCAAGGGAGAGTGGGAGGTTGCCGCTTGGTCATCACATAGTATCTGACAAGCGTAAGTCCGTCATGTCTCTACTCTCTGAGGCGCTGTGTATTATATTATATAAAAACATTACATCCAGATGCACAATAAATAGGTTCTTTTTAACATATTACTTTGTGTGATGGCGTCATTGCGTCATTGCAACTCAAAACTACATCTTTATGTAGTATACAAAACAATTAATGTTCTCTCAAATTGACTGGCCACCTCAGCAAAAACATTATTTGAAATATGTCCATTTAGATTTGCATGAAAAATAGAGTTGACTATTTGTAAAATACAAACACTTTTTGATAAGAATGTTACATTTTTAAATATAACACTGATAATGAACAGTTACATTCTTTTAGACAATCACAGCTTGTGTACTTACTCTTTTTAACTTGTGAAATTAACACATTTGTGAAAGTGAAAACAATTATAGCACTATAGGAATTTATTGCTACCTAAATTACCAACAATTATACATGTTAAAATTTTTTAGTAAATTAACAGTAATGAAAAACAATCTGAGCTAGCAATTTAACTTGAATGTGATATGTGTGTGTTGAGTGAAGCCTTTAGCCACTGCTCTTTTGAATCACTTTTTAAAAATTGCTAAAAGTAGCCAAATGAATGTTAAAAATAGCTAAATTTGTTGGTATGTGCTTTTTTTTGCTAGGGTAGTATGAAAAGTTGTTAAATCTACCAACAAAACTGCTAAGTTGGCAACACTGGATGTTAATAAAACACAACAGGTTACTGTAAATGGTACGTTTAGGGTTGCAGTAGGTTTAGACATTGAGACACCGTCTAGATACAGATCCTTGCCGTGTTTAGCTCTGAACTGTTGTTCAATTCCATCCGCAGTGTTGTACAGTTACCTCCCTACTGAAAAAAACAGCTTAAACCAGCCTAGGCTGGTTGGCTGGTTGACCAGCCTGGTTTTAGAGGGGTTTTGGCCATTTCCAGGCTGGTTTCCTGACCAGCTAAAACCAGCTTGACCAACCTAGCCAGGCTGGGAGCCCATCCAAAACCAGCTATCTCCAGCTTAAACCAGGCTGGTCAAGCTGGTTTTAGCTGGATTTAGCTGGTCATTTTCCAGCCTAACCAGCTAAGACCAGGCTGGAAATGGCTGGAAACCAGCCTGGAAATGGCCAAAACCCCTCTAAAACCAGGCTGATCAACCAGCTAAAACCAGCCAACCAGCCTAGGCTGGTTTAAGCTGGATTTTTCAGCAGGGCTTACTGAGATTCTCCGCATCATTGTCTTTTTTTTTTTTTTTTTTTTGCATTTATCAGCCTATTTGGGGGACTTAAATCAATAAGTGACATTGTAAAGGTCAAATATTATCAGAGGTACAGTTTGAACAGATCACCATTTTCTTGATATGGCTGAAAAGTTCATCCCTTTGACATTTATCTCATCAATAGGCTTTAGAGAGTTTCATTCACTTTATAACAGCTCACCATCTTGCAACGTCCATGAAAACTAAAAAGATGGACTGCATGATAAGTAGGGTTTGTCAGATAATTTAAGAAATTACCACCAGGGGTAACACTTTATTTTGATGGTCCATTTGAGTATTAGTAGACTGCTTGATATCTGTTGATACTGCTCCTTCAACAGACATTTAACTGACTATAGGAAACTATATGTCAACTTACATTAACCCTATACCTAACCCCAACCAAACAGTCTACTTATACACCAATGAGAATTAGTTGGCATGTAGATGAAATGTAACTTAAATTCCACAAACGGACCATCAAATAAAGTGTGACCCCACCAGGTGCCAGAACACCAAATAGCATGGAGGAATCTGAAAGTGTTGTTTAAGTTTGATCAGTTTTTTTTTTTTTTACTCTGCTTTAGAATTTATCTAACTTGTAATAAAGTATGCATATTTTACTCCTGCTAAGATAACTTCAAAAAAAGAGTGACCTCAAAATGTAGGAAATGTATAGATTGTTACAATTTTTATCTCTTTTTCACCGTTATTCCCAATCTGTTCCAGCTTGAAATAAAATCACATAGGGACAATTATAACCAATGTGGCTCAAATGACAAAGGTGCAACTGATTATTACGTTTTTGCAAGTCATGGCTATGCTGGGAATGCAGTACATCAGATCACTGTATTTCTAATACAGGGGTGCCCAAACTCTGTCTTGGTGTCGTGCAGATTTTAGCTCCAACTTACCTGCGTGAATGTTTCTAGAAAGCTTGATTAGCTAGCCTAGATGTGTCTGATTGGGGTTGAACCTAAACTTTGCAGGACACCGGCCCTTTCAGCCTGATCTCACGAGAAAACGTAAGTATTTTACGTTTTGACAGTTTAGTGGCTAATTCGTACGAATTTGTACGAGTTCAGTCGTACAAAATTGTACGATTTTAAAAAGGAGGCGTGGCACCTAACCCCACCCCTAAACCCAACCGTCATTGGCGGATGAGCAAATCGTACTAAATTGTACGAATTAGATCGTACGAATTCGTACGAATTAGCCACTAAATCAAAAAGTTACAAATTCCCGTGAGATTGTGTTGGCCCTTCAGGACCAATTTTAAGCACCCCTGTTCTAATACTACACTACTATCTGGGGTAACATTTATTTGCTGTTGTGTGCACAATATTCCACGAATTAGTGACTTGGCAGTTAAGTAGTATGAATTAGTGAAATATCTGCCTAGTCTACAAACTACATTTCATCAGAGTTGGAAAGAGTAATAAAATCATCTACTCAAGTAAAAGTACTGTTACCTCCAAAAATGTTTACTTTAGTAAAAGTATAAATCTCCTTAAATAAAAGTAAAAAATAACTCATTAAAAATGTACTCATGAGCAAAGAGTTAAAAAGTGTTTCTCAAAAGGTACAAGACGATATAAATCTCCAATTAGTTTTTTTTATTTGTATAAGTAACTTTAAAAATTAAAGACCAATGACAAAAAAATTATATAATTATTTAAAATATTTTACAGATTATCCTGTTAAACAATATTTTATATTTCACTAATTCATACTACTTAACTGCCAAGTCACCAATTAGTGGAATATTGTGAACACAACAGCAAATAAATGTTACCCCAGATAGTAGTGTAGTATTAGAACATTCATTAGACCAGTGTTTCCCAACCCTGTTCCTGAAGGCACACCAACAGTACACATTTTCAACCTCTCCCTAATCAAACACACCTGAATCAACTTATCAGAAGAGACTCAAACACCTGAAGTTAATGGGTCAGAAAAGGGAGACATCCAAAATATGTACTGTTGGTGTGCCTCCAGGAACAGGGTTGGGAAACACTGCATTAGACATTCGGCTGACATTATGCATGCCAGTGCTGGCAACATGCGAGCAGTGCCATAATGAGGCCACATTTGGGCCAAGTCCATTTGCTAAGTGGGTAGCTAAGAATTGGTACCAATAATAAACCTGTTTTGGCCCAGTTCAGGGCCAGATAAGGGTGATAAATTGATTCGGGCCAGTTATGGCCCATGTGTGGCCCTTGTCTTTAATCCAGTTATGGGCCACTTCAGGACTGTCATTCTTTGCGGCACTTGGGCCAAGGGAAAACTTATTGCGTGGCCAAGAGCTGGGCCAGAAAACATTTGCTATGTGGGAAGAAATCGTTAGATCAGAGCTGCAAGTTCATTCCTGGAAAGTCACAGTCCTTCAGGGTTTTGATTCAGCCTTGATAAAAACTCAGAAAAGATTATAGATTTCTAGTAACCCTTAGGCCATGTCCATACATACATAGTTTTTTTGAAAACAGTTTTCCCCACCTTTGTTTTTTTAAACAAATTTCAGTTTTGGAAAAGCTTCACTGTGGCACCCTGGGAGTTTTCAGAAAGTTTGACTTGATACTGCGTTTTTGTGTAAACAAACAGTTTGAAAAGATATCTGTGCTTCTGTGGACAGGGCTTTAGACCAGGGGTGTCAAACTCAGTTCCTGGAGGGCTGGAACTAAACTCTGCAGGGTTGCAGCCCTCCAGGAACTGAGTTTGACACCCCTGTTTCAATACACTGCTCACACTATGCGATTTCAGCCAAAATCTGGTAAACAAATGTGGGAAATCCTAAATCATTTGTAAAATCCTATGTGGAAATCTGTGATCTCTGATAATTGACCAGACATGTTCATTGACAGTCAAATTATTCCCCCGATGAGCTTCTGGCAAAGTCAGAAGTTTTCAGACACTTTCTTGTGTGTAATGTGGCTGTTTCTCAATACCAAGTACGCAATGTTCAGACTTGCCAAGTTCAGACTTGGAAGAACAAACTCCAGAGGACGCGAGGACACAAGTCGTGTACTTCTTCATATGGAACGACAGTGTACTTTATAACGTCACTTACCTCACTATGGATACATCGGTTTCACTGTACATTAACAATAAAATTATTAAATTATATAAAGCACGGCCTTATAATTATTATTATAAATCAATATGTCTGATTTAAGAAAATGTAATTATCAGATTTAATATACTCTAATGGACATTATACAAGTATAAAGTACAAGATGTAACAAAAATAACACGGTAACATAAAATTATTAAACGTAACAAAATAACCCTGCCAAAATAATACACCTGAGAACAAATAATAGATTTAAAAGACCAAAAACAAGTCTATTTGATATAAACAATATGTATTAAATGTCATGTTTTAACTACAATGGACAATGGTATAGATGTGAGATGGACTGGCCGATTAAAGCTGCTCTCAGCAGGGGAGGTGATGAAAATAAACTGCCAATTCGAGTTTAAAACAGCTACATTCTCACCTGAAAAACTCCTAAAAATTTATTTTGTGACACAACGGAGGAGTATTTTTAAAACCGCACACGTCACTTCTCGATACTATACATGGCAGCCAGAATTCAACCAAATGAACCAAAACTGACTCTGTTCTGGGCCACAGTTTGCTTTTATTCTGGCCCAGATCCGGCCCACACCAGACACTTACTTCCGGCCCACATACCGCATGGAATGATAGCACTTGGGCGGTCCGCTCCTGTTTGTAAGATCTGAGCCACAATTAAGCCAAAGCAAAACCACATATCAGCCACAATTCAACCAAATGAACCATAACCAACCCTATTCTGGGCCGCAGTTTCCTTTTATTCTGGCCCAGATCTGGCCTACACCTTACACTTGCTGGGTGTGGCAAAGTACAAAAATCCCAGCATGCATTGCAGTATGAATACCTTATATAGCTTATTGATGCTAAAGTTTTCATTATTTGCTTTTGATTCTTGACGTTGTTGATTTTGTCACTTTTAGTCTCCTGTTTGTGAGGTTTTTGAGTTTTGTTCATTTTGTTAATTGTCACCGTTGTTCAGGTTTATATGCTGATTATTGATGTCTCTGTGAGCAGAAGTTGAACCATAGAATTTTTTTAGCTTATAAACCTTCATGATTCTGTGGCATCTGCAAGCATGTTATTACGATACTTCTAATAATGGATTGAACATTGGTTAATGTCAATGAATTATATTTTTTCATCACAGGTTGTGCCTCGTTTCATTTTATTTTATTTATTTATTTATTTATTTTACTTGGCTTGTTTGCAGTAATAAATAAGCTATTCAAGCTAAGTTCTTAAAAGTCACAGCAGCCCAAAAGAAAATTTGTTCAGGGCTATGAGCCCAACTAAAGCAAACACTTTTCTCCATGATGGTGACTTTAGTCTATGTGGCCCACATTTGTTTTAAGATAACTGAGCCACATTTGCCATATCTTCTCTTGGCCGCTTTAGGCTCACAGCCACATTAGCCAGAGCTAACTGTGCCAAATATTTGCTTAAAGTGGCCTACATTAGTTTTAAGATAACTGGGCCACATTTGCCATATCTTCTCTGGGCCACTATAGGCTATTGGCTGTATTAGCCAGAGTTTACTGTGCCGAATATTTGTCAAAAGTGGCCCACATATGTTTTAAAATAACTGGGCCACATTTGCCATATTTTCTATGGGCCACATTAGGCTCACAGCCGCAATAACCAGAGCTTACTGTGCCAAATATTTGCCAAAAGTGGCCCACATATGTTTTAAAATAACTGGGCCACATTTGCCATATTTTCTAGGGGCCACATTTGGCTCACAGCTGCAATAGCCAGAGCTTACTGTGCCAAATATTTGCCAAAAGTGGCACACATATGTTTTATGTGTGGGCCACATTTGCTCTTACATGTGTGAGGCACTTTAGGTTTAGATCCAGATTACCCTTAAATGACTATGCCACATTTGACTGACTGTAGCCCACATTTGTCCTCCATCATTTGGGCTAAATTTATCATTTTTCACATGGGCCACATTAGGTTTACCTTCAGATTTAATTTTGCCATAAGTGCCAAATCTTTGCCTTAAATGGCCCATATATGAATTTGAATCTTTGGCCCCCCATTTGCCATTGTACAGGTGGGCTACTCCAGGCTCACATTCATTTTGTCTGGGCCGAAGGAATACCACCAGTGCCACATAACTGCCTAAAGTGGCCCACATTCGTATGCTATCTAGGAAGTAATGTGGTTCAAACGACAGATCTGCGACAGTGAAACTACTGGTTTTGGGAAACACTCCTCCCTACATCATACTTTTTCCAACCGATGCATCGTGCTATGATAGTTCAGCCGTAAGTTACGTCAATGTTTGGGAAACGCACCCCAGTCTGACATTATGATTACTAACAATGTGACGTAAGGATTATATTTGTGCAGTTTGACAAGCTATTGTAATGGTGTGGAAAACCATAGTGGACGTTCTGAAGTGTGCTCAATCAATCACACAATGCACCACAATAGGTTGTTTGCAATCACGTGGTTTTGGTGATGCGCAAAATTCAGATGAAGGGCAGGAAGTAAAAAACTGAACGGGAAACATGGGGGACAGTCCGAATTTTTGCGATTTATACCATATTTCAAAGGAGATATAAATAGAAAAAGCCATGAGTTAGGCATGATCCTTATATCATGAAGAGGGCTGAGTTTTCTACTGAACTGACATATATTTGCCTGTCATCGAGGCGGTATACACTGTATTAGCTATTACGTCACATGAAAAAATACTATTGCTATAGTGTTTGGAAGCATACTATAGATAATTACTTGAATTAAACTGTTGTAGTAATTATATTGTTACTGTGGTACGACCAGAGATGGTAAGACTAGAGAGAAGTGCTCTATCAAAAAGTGACTTGAGTAGAAGTACTCTTTAAGCACCATACTTAAGTAGAAGTACTAAAGTATTCAACATTTTTTGTACTTAAGTATTGCAAGTAGTTTATTTCAAAATTTACTACTCAAGTACTGAAAGTAAAAGTACAAGTATTGTGTAATGTAGTTATTAAAGAAAGCAGTCAAAAGACATCATATTGTTTTGTATTTTAAATATCTTTTTTTGGGGCACATGATTAAGCAGAACGAAAAGAAACATGGCTTACGATACTGTTTTTCTCTCGCGCTTGACCACAGATCAGACAGATTATAACAGCTTTAACACACACCTTTCAAAGTTTTGTGTCACAAAAACACTCTGTAATCCACTCAAAACGCTATAGAAACCCATTTTCTGATCGCAAATTACCAGTTGTAAACGCTGTAAACGGAAGTTCCAAACATTCTACCGGAAGACGCTGGTCACTATGGCGCCGTCCATGTAGTAGCCAAGAAAAACGTCTATAACTGTACCGAGTAGGGGTGTGAATCTACACTGGTCTCACAGTTTGGTTCGGTTACAATTATCATGCCATCAATTCTGTTCAATTCGAGATCTTGGTGCATCTCAGTGCGAAAAAAGACGAAAAGGAGACCAAGATCTTGAGTATGATAAGAATGAATGAATGACAGCTTCTAAAATTGTCTGAGAGGCATCCCCTTTTTGCCCAGTAGGCCCACCTTGTGATTTATCTGCTAATGTAAGCTATTTTTTAAAAGATAAATATAATGCATAAAACTATACATTCATATTAGCCTACTTCATATTACCAATACATCTGATAAGCTTTATATGTTAATGGGCATTGCACAGATGTTTCACAATGTTTCAAATTACAATATTTGAATTCATTTCTACAATATGAATGAATTTCATTCAATAATTTTTCTTCTGCTTTTTCCCTGGTTTACCACAGCGTAATGAACCGCCACTTACTTGACAGATGTATTTTTAATTTTAGGTGGGTTGTGTTTTATATTTGATAAAATAATTTCTAATTGCATCTTTAGTGATTTTTCAACTAAATACACTGTCTTGTCATGATAGGTGGATTTAGAGGTTTTTGCAAAAAAAGCAGATGTGGATTTAGCTGGTTTTGATGCAAAAGAAAATCAAATTTTTTAAAAACAAAGAATTGTCTAAAGTGACATTTATGAAAAAAGAGTTATTTTATTTACTAGCTAATAAAATTTTCATTACATATAAAATGAAACTTCTGAGCCTAATTATAGGAGCCTGATAGAAAATGCTCATTTTCAAGAAAAGAGGTCTGATGGATTTAGAGGGTTTTGCATCTGAACTCTTCATATCTATTTATCTTAAAAAATTTGACAACTACCTTCATACACTAGTGAGAGTTAACATATAGCTTCACTTTAGTCCATTTAGAGTACAATTTCTCTTTTATTTGTTTGCTCTAACTAGGCTGCACCACCATCAGTAACAGGCTTATAATTGGAATCAGAAGATGCAACTAAAAATTAATTCGGTCTGTGAGCACGAGGATACAAATGAAAGATCCTGATGATGAGACCCAGCATATTAAACTACTTCACCAACAACTCCATGCTTTATTAATAAGCTTCATGGGACCAAATGCTCGAAGCAAACAGAGGTCAGAGGCAGAAACAAGTTGTTGAATGGCTGTGAGTATATTGTGTTTATCTGCATGTGAACACTGGTGAGTTGTGGGTGGAGCTGCGTGAGGTGAGGCTTTTTGGCTGCTGTCACAGACACATCAGAGCACAACATCAATCAAGCCCTTTCATTAGAGGCTGTCTAGGTCTCTCAGCGCCTCCATCAGCAGATGAGTCCTCCATTATTGATCAAACCAAATACATCCAGCAGCCCTGCTTTCACTGTTTCACTCCCAGCTTGGAAGTTTACAGCCGCATCCAGAGAAGCAAGAGGGTTTCTTCCTCAAAAACGTAGAACTGACTTGCACCGGTGATAAACACTGGACCACAAATTAATTAATTAATTAATTAATTAATTACAAAAGTGTACTAATTAGCTCAATGCAGAACTTTTATTTTACTGAAAATACCAACACAATCTCACGGCAATTCATAACTTTTTGATTTAGTGGCTAATATGTATGAATTTGTACGATCTAATTCATACAATTTAGTACGATTTGCTCATCCACCCAATGACGGTTGAGTTTAGGGGTGGGGTTAGGTGCCACGCCTACTATTTAAAATCTAAACTAAACTGAACTAAATATTTCAACAAGAAGGTAAGACTTTGGCACCTTTAGCCCAGTGGTTAGTGTGCCAATATCAATTTAAACCCCAATACCCGAAATTTACCCCAATTTAAATTGAATAATAATCCTTATTAAAAAAAAATTATTAAAAATGAAAATAATATTAAAATAAATTAATTAATTAAATTTTTAAAAAGAATTCTAATCAAGCACGAATTTACATTCCATAACTTCTGACTTCCCAAACTCAATATTTCCATTTTTTACAGTTCAAAAACACCTCCCAGATATCACAAAATCCAGAGGATTTTTTTTTTTTATTATTATATATGTGAGATTTTCAAGAGCCAAACTTGTTATTAGGATATTAGGCGAGTCCAACAGAGGGACAATTAACATTTTTCCAACATAAAGCAATACAACGCCTTGCTTGTATTAAACATAAATCAATTTTCTTTCTTTAGTAGACAAAGCACAACTGTTTTCAAACATATTCAATATACATAATCCAGGACATAAAGGAATTGGAATGGAAATAAACTGTGAAATATATTGAGTCACCTCCACCCAAAATGTATGTACCTCCTCACACTCCCACACACAATAGCTCCTTTCACACAGTGATACCGATAAATATCCGGAAAATTTCTGGAACGACTTTACCATTGACTTTAAAAAAGCGCTATTCACACAGGCGAGGACGTTCCGTTTTTTTTTCCGAAAAAGACCGTTCACACATCCATTCCAAAATACCGGTAAATTCTGACATCATTAACCAGAAATGACCTCTAAACAGCTGCGCTTGTATTTGTAAACATTTGATTGCATTACAAACTCTGTGGATGGAGAAATATTGTGAACAACTTCGATGAAAACATATGGAGAAACACTTTCACATGTCGAGATGTACATTATATGTGTGTGTGGCGCTCACCGGCTGCTTCACGGGCACACGTGATGCGTCAAGCAACTGAAGGAAGCAGAGCTTGAAGGTAAACAAACAACGGCTGATCATGAGCATCTTATCAATAATTATTTACACTGTTGGCATTAAGAAGGAACATAGAAACATTATCTGACTAACATCTAGCAGCTAAATGTGTCAGGAAAAATATTCAAAGGCTTTGGTTTTCATAAACAGACGTGAATGCGTCTGAGTGTTCTGATTGGCTAAAGTAGATGTCTGATGTCAGCGCGTTCACATTTAGAACGTGCTCTTTCCTGCAATTTTCCTTCTGCATTCACACAGAGCAGCATTCCGGAAAATTACCAGTAATGTTATAACTTCTCTTTCCGGAAAATAGCAGACACGAAGTAACCTGTATTTCCAAAAAGGGCCTGTTCACACATACAGACCTAACCGGAAAATTGCCAGTAATTTTCCGAAAAGGTCTGTATGTGTGAAAGGGGCTATTGAAAAAATTTAACTTGTATCTTCTTGCATTTAAAACAAAGATCAGGAATATTAGGGTTGAATTTATTTAATCTTACAGGAGTAATATAAGTTCTCATTACCCAATTATATTGTAGCAATCTCAATTTTAGTTTAATTGAGTTTAATTTTTTTGCTTGTGCATTCAAACAAATTATATTGCAGTCCTCTACTGGGATATCCAATTTTATATCTTGGATCCATGCTAGTCTTGTTTTTTTTTTTAGAGTTTTCGTTATGATCTTCTCTTAATATGTTATATAATTGTGTAATTCGTCCTTTGATGGAACAATCTTGTTCTGTAAGAGTTTCCAATAACGGCCTTGGGGGAAGCTGTGTTTAATTTTTTAAAGTTGTAAATATTCAAAAGTGTTTTTGAGGTATATTAAATGACATTAATATATTATCTTCGTACAAATTTTTTAATCTTATTATGCCCTTATTCATCCATAATTTGAACCCCATATCGTTTTCAGCGGGACTGAAATTATTATTGCCCCAAATAGGGGAAAAGCAAGAAAGCACTGGGAGGTCTTTAAGATATCTATGGGCTTCGTACCAAATTACAATAGCGTTTTTTTTATGTTTTTGTCTGTTGTTTTAGTTCTATAAGGGTTGCTGAATATAAAAAGCTGTCAAGAGTCAGGCCTTTTGCTGCCAACTTTTCAACATAAAACCAAGGTATAGCAGCTTCACAGGAGAACGAGTACAATGCAGCAGCCCTTAACTGAGCAGGCCATTAGTACCAGACAAAATTTGGTAATTGGAGCCCTCCCCTTTCATAAGGCATAAGGCTTTCATAAGGCTCAAGCGAAAGCCATTTACTTGCACGTGCCTGTCAGGATCTGCAGGCTAGCGCAGAAGCTCCATTGAATATACTGGGGTAAAATAAATGTTCATATTTTAAAGACATGACAGGGAAAATGTCATTTAACGCAGTGCTTCGTGTACAATCTGCGACCCACTTTATATCGAATATCACTCAGCTAGTGGAGATTGCTGATTTTTAAAGCAAACAGACCTTAAACACACCAATTTTGTTATGGCATACAATTCACCGGAAGCGCTTGACCCAGGTTACTGACAAATTAAATGTCCTTCCGCATACTTCCGCATATATCCTATTCCTTCCTCCCACTCTCCCATTTATTTTCCTGCCATCCTACTGTCCTATCAAATAGGGCTATTTTATGCTGGGTTCACACCAAATTGGGAATTAAGTATTTGCACGAGTAAATTGCATACAAGTAAATGGAAACATAATAACAGAGGTGGATTACGTCCCACGGGAGAATGGCAGGAAATGTGCAATGTATTTGCATCTTCCGCATTTGGTGTGAACCCAGTCGTCTTGGCCATTCAAAAAAGAGAAAACAGCATGCACGCTGACATCATGAGACAAAAACTCCAGTGTTACCTACTCGCCAGTGACCTACTCACACCTACAGTTCTCCACGATGGACGTCCAGCGTTCACCAGCCCCTAGCACCTAGACAGCAGCTCCGCTCAGGAAGTTTGGCTAGAAGAGAAATAGTCATGCCCAACTGAGCCTGGTTTCTCTCAAGGTATTTTTTTTCCATCACTTTTGTTAATTGGTGAAGTTTGTTTTTCAATTCAATTCACCTTTATTTGTTTAGCGCTTTTACAATGTAGATTGTGTCAAAGCAGCTTCACATAAAAGGTCATAGTAAATTGGAAGTGTAGTTCAGTTTGTAGTGTTTAAGTTCAGTTCAATGTGGTTTAATAATCACTACTGAGAGTCCAAACACTGAAAAGCAAATCCAACGATGCGCAGCTCTATAGATCCCGAACCATGCAAGCCAGTGGCGACAGTATTTCTCACCACTGTTGCCACTGGCTTTTCAGATTTGGGACTTGTGGAGCTGCACATCGATGGATTTGCTCTTCAGCATTTGGACTTCCAGCAGTGAAATTTAAACCACACTGAACTGAACTAAACTGAACTTCAACTCCGAAAACTGAACAGACACCGTTTCAATTTACTATAATCTTCTATGTTAAGCTGCTTTGACTCAATCCACATTGTAAAAGCGCTATAGAAATAAACATGGATTGAATTGAATATCTTTTTTGTGTGTTCTCAACAGACAAAAAAATCCCATAAAAGTCTGGAACCACTTAAGAGTGAGTAAATGGTAAGTAAACTTAAATTTTGGGATGAACAATCTCCTTAGGTCACAAAAAAAGAAACAATCACAATGTGACCCGTAGTTTCAATGTGCAAAAAAACTTTTAATGTGAGATGTAAAGCAGAAATGATGAGAAACCAACTCATATTAATAGATTTCAAGGCACACAATGACATTTAAAATACCAAGTATGAATAATAAAGTCAGAACATTACATTTAATATAGAAAATACAGTCATTTATGTTTATCTGCTTTAGTGAAAGCCTACAGATATTTCTTTTTTAACTGACTTGGGATAAGGCTAAGGGCGTTTTTCAAGCACCATTTCATATGTTACCTCTTGAGGTTTTTCTTCTTATGGAGTGTAAATGAGGTGTTGTTGCTGAGCAACATGCAAACTAGAATAGCAAGAAAGCAAAGGTAGAAAAAAGTGAAAGTGTTGTTCATTATCTAATGCCTCCTTAACTTCTAAGAAGGCATAATGAGGCGATGAAGAGCACTTCAGGAATAAAACAGCATAGGTGCAAAATGAAACTGAGGGTTATTCACAAAAATAAGAAAAATTATAGGATATTTATATATATTTATTGTGTTTGTTCACAGTGTTTCACTGAATAAAATGTTTGATTATAACTTCCATCACCTGTAATCATTTATCCATACACACGGAATGTAAAAAGTAGTTACTTAACATATATTACCTTAAATATTTCTTAATCTTTTTCTTACCTTTTCAGTACTTGATGAAGAATTTACTTTATTAGTTTATATATGATATGATATGATATGATATGATATGATATGATATATGATAAAACTGGTTAATTTAGTTTTTTAGGTTACCACTTTTTCAGTGTAGCATGGATTATATTGTCTTAAATATTATGGCCAGCATGCTGCATATGGAAAAACAGGAACTAAAATGAATGAATGTCAACGTGCTTGTTACAACTTGGCTTACATTGTATAAGATATCTTTTGAACATTGACAGTTTGGCAAACCCTTTCGCAGAGCAGGTTCTTTGTTGATGTTAAGATCTCAGCATTATTGCAAAGGCAACTGCTGTCACCTAGTGGTGTATCAAGGACATCACAAACAGGAAGATCAAAAGTCAACCTGAAATACTAATTGAAAGACAAATTATTAGACCTATGTCTTCACATATCTTCATCGTATATGAACAAACATCTATATGCAGTTTAAAAGTACTTACATGGCATCCAAAGAATGATCACTCATTTATTGTGTTCAAAGAACATGAAGTCCTACAAAAGATGAATAATGGGAGATTATTCAATGTTGAAACACAGAGAGCTCTATTTTAAAGGTCCCATGACGTCTTTTGAAATGTGAAGTTTTATTCGATGTTTGACTTTATCTAAACCGGAACACAAAGAGAGGGTGGGGCATAGTGTAGCTCCTCCCCTTTAAAAAAAAAGCCAAAGAGCATTTTGTTTTATCACTGCTCTGCCAGTGAGAATGGTTCAGCTTAAGTGCATCAAATGAAAGCCCATGAGAAGAGGAGGACAGAGCGGTGGCGCAGTGGGTAGCACAATCAGCAAGAAGGTTGCTGGTTCGAGCCCTGGCTGGGTCAGTTTGGGTTTCCCCCACAAGTCAAAAGAGATGCGGTATAGGTGAATTGTGTAAGCTAAATTGTCTGTAGTGTGTGTGTATGTGGATGTTTCCCAGTGATGGATTGCAGCTGGAAGGGCATCTGCTGCGTAAAACATATGCTGGATAAGTTGGCGGTTCATTCTGCTGTGGCCACCCCAGATTAATAAAAGGACTAAGCCGAACAGAAAGTGAATAAATAAATGAGAAGAGGGGGTGGGGCTTGTCAGATACTACAGAGCATTTGATTGGTTATGATTTATGAGAAACTTAGTATAAGGTAAAGAGAATCCATTTAGGTGGAAATGACAAACTGCAATCCTTACATATTTATATCAGTTTTATCTCCTAAACAGGTTTTTTCTTTTCTTTTTTGTCACTGTTTTGGAGCACACTAGCTTTTAGCTATCTTTAAAACTAACAATACTGATAGTAATGATCTAAGAACATTGTCTAAAGCGCACAGCACAGGCGCAATAAAGGAGTTTCCAAATATACTTTTTGCTATAATAATAGCACTATTTGCTTTTAGAAGGACAGGGAAAAGGGATGCAGGTTGGCCTTATTAATTAGTTAATTAATTAATGCCCTATTAATGATTCATCAGTGTGTTTTGTACGGCGGCCAGGAAGTGCAAAACAATATTACAAAGTGTGAAACACTTTTACAAAGCTCGAGACAAATTTACATTTTGAAAAACATTTTTACCTATCATAAGACACAATTACATTAGGAAAAACAAATTTTACCAAGGACGAAACAAATTTACATTTCAGAAAAAAATGAACAAAAACGCAAAACACTTTACAAGTCCCAAAACAAATTTACAATTACAGATTCCTTACGGAAAGAGAATGTACCACACACCGGAAGTGACGTAGTATGTACCACACACCAGAAAATCTCAGCTCGCGTGTGACTTTGTAGACACAGGTTAACATGTCTACAACAATAAAAATCATGGTTATATTAACTGCGATAAAACATCGTTTTGTCATTATAGCTTTAATCAAAATATCAGCGTGAGAGTATGTAGAAACATGTAAACGCAAGTACATGGAAACAATCACAGAACGACATATGTTGACTGATAAAGATATCGAAACCGACCTCACCATGCAGACCTGGATAGCTCAGTTAGATAGGTCGGTTGATACCTGCGCTGAACCTTTTGACCTGAGTTCGAATCCCGTTGATGACATGTCAATTATAATTATTAATTTACATTTATTTTGGTTATATACTGTTCTGCTACAGAAATATTAAAATCAATAATGTTTACACTAGCCGCCTTTCCACTATCGCGCCTAAAGCGAGCGAGCCAGGGTGAGCCAAGGCCAGTCGCGTTTCCACTATCACTTCCGGGGCGTAATCGGGCCAAAGCGGGGCTTCCTTGGGGCCAGCGTCCGGCCTTTTTCGGCCTGCCGAATACCTTGGGCCAAGGAGGGCCAACTGGGGCTTCGGGGCGGGGTTACGTACAAAGGCGGAGTTTTCCTGTCAGGTAAAGAGGAGACAAGATGCTTTCTTCCCTTACATTTGTTTTGCTATCGCGCTTGATCAACTCACTAAGAAAAATCTGTGTTCGAAGTAAATGCCGCCGAACTCGAATGTCCTTATCCAGGGATCGCTGTCTGGTCTTACACCAACAGACCACAAACAGTAAAAAAGCAATCGCTTCGGTGTTCTCCATCTTCCAGCTCTCGTGGTGATGCCAGGTTGTGTTTGTGGTTATAATTTGAGTTTTTTGTTCCCGCTGAAGTGGGCGGGTTGTGTGACGGGTTGTGTAGCGTTTGATTCGGGGGACGTTCTGGGGGCGGTGTTTGCGTGACGCGCTGCGAGCAACTAGCCCGACAGTGGAAACGCGACATGATTTCGGCCTCATTTCTCAACCTCCCGGGCTATTGGCCCGGCCTGGCCCGATTAAAGCCCTGGCTCGCACTGGCCCGATAGTGGAAATGCGGCTACTGACACCCAGTAATAAGAATCGTTATTTGGTATGAGCATGTTTTGTTGCTGAGAAAAAGTGACAAATCTGCAAACGTGAATAGTTTACATCACCAGTTAACATGGACACCAGTTAAACCGCAACACTGGTTTCATTCAGTTTCCTGTTAAGAGTCCTCAAGCAGATGCATTCACCATGTAGACTTGACATCATGTCCATGATTACAGCGTACGAGTGGCCCTCGGTAAAATATTGAACACATTGATGGAGTGATGCAGTATGCCTGGTGTTTCCATCTGGTCCACGTCCTTTATAAACTCCAAGGACCGACCACACGTAAAGCAAAACCGCGTTGAGTTGCTCATGTGTTTGCCGCAAAACATCCCTCGACCGCAGTTCATGTTCGGTCACCATAAACTTTTTTTATGCCATGCACTCCACAGCACGAATTTACCACGCTCACCACCACCAACAACACTTTTCCCCGCGTCACTCCCGGTTTGTCACACATTCCTCGTCACTTCCGGTGTGTGGTACATTCCCTTTCCATAAGGAACCTGTAATTGTAAATTTGTTTCGGGACTTGTAAGTGTTTTGCGTTTTGTACATTTTTTTCTAAAATGTAAATTTGTTTGTCCTTGGTAAAATTGTTTTTCCTCTGTAATTTTGTCTTATGATCGGTAAAAATGTTTTTCAAAATGTAAATTTGTCTCGAGCTTTGTAAAAGTGTTTCACACTTTGTAATATTGTTTTGAATGTCCCGGCCACCGTAGTTTTGGGCATAACGTGCATTGAATTAAACAGAATACCATCTCCTATTCACTTTAAGAGCGAGTTATGATCTACATAGTGATTTACATGGTGAACTTTGAACGACTGAACAGTGTCACTAGTGAGGAAATGAATCTGCAATTAGACATTTACTCATCATTACTGAAAATAGGTAGGGCTAATTTTAATACAGGCAATGACTATCCAATATTATACATTTTTTTATGTATGTGGACAATAATAATATTTTTACACTTTAAAAGCCCCTATTATGGGTTTTTGAAAATGGCCTTCCATGCAGTGTGTAATACAGCTCTAAGTGAAGTGAAATATCCAGGCTTAAATCTGAAAGTGTGCTGTGTTTAAAACTATTGATTCATCTATAAAAGAGTCGACTCAGAGTGGTTAGAATAAATCGCTCCTGTAACGAGTCTTTAGCCGTGCAGATGTGATGTCGATACAGAACTCAAGCCCAGCCCATTTGCTGCAGGCACAGACCTGGGAAAATTGAAACCCCTGGCTCTGCCCACAAACACTGTTGAAAGCAAAACAGGAAGACACTGTAGCAGATCCCGATTGAATCAAGTCGCATGAATTGAAATGCTGGGAGTTTTCCATAACAAAACAGGAGGGTGGCGGGAGATGGGTCTGAAATACGGGAGACTCCCGGAAGTGTTGGTAGGTATGCTAACACAAACACTCTGCACTCTGACTACTTCAAAATTGTTGATAAGCCGTAGTGGGCATTTCTCTGACTCGGGCTTAACGCAGTCGACCGATCACAACAGAATGGGTCATCGAAGCAAACAGCGCAGATTTGCATCGCGCTAAGGAGGGGTTTGGGAACAAATGAATCACTGAACTCATATGGGAGTCGCTGGGATAATTAGTTGAAAATAAATGCATATTATAAGACAATGGAAGTGATTTTTGACCTTGCTTGCATATCAGGCTGTTGTTGGAAACCCCTAAAACTAACATGACCTTTGTTTAAATGCATAATAGGGGCTCTTTAATCATATGTAAAGATTTTTGGGTACTGCTAGACATCCGTGTGTATATAATAAGAAACGTGCACACATGATGAGGAGCCGCATATATGCGCAAACCACTAACATGCTCTTTACATTACCAAAAAACAACACCACTGACTTTAGACCAGTTCTTAGACGTTCAATAGCACTGTTTTTTAAATTTTATATAAAGAGCGTGTTAGTGATTTGCGCACACAGACAGGACCCCAACATGCAGCCTATTTCAGTTGTGCCAAAACAGCAATGCAACAACAATGCGCCACAACACACCTTACAGACAAGCATGCCCATGGGCCCACAAATGAGTGCAAATGTATTTGCTATTTAAAAGGTCAAGAAACACCAAAAACAGGTTATTTTTAGATGTTGACAGTCATTTATGTGTCCCACGCTGCATAAAAACACTATTAGGACACAAATATTTCACAAAAAAAGTGAAAATTGGCTGTTTTTGCATTATTTAGAGCAAATTTGTCATTTGTCACAGCCATGAGATCTTTGTGTAAATTCCAGTGTGGAGGCTGAATATCTGTACCAGCTGGTACAAAGTGACGTCATTGAAATTTTTCAAGTAATTCCATTTCCCCACGATGAAAGCACAGCTCGCTTTATATGTTTGAGAGGAATTTTTTTTTTTTACCTGAGAGCATTTTGAATCTGGAAATGGTGAAATCTGTATTTGCCACTCGTCTTCTTTTAAAAAAGGACACGGTTCCAGTTCGTGTTGATTGTCCTGTCTCTACGAATTTGGTAAGTGTGTGATCAGTGTTCTTTGTTTATGTTTATTCAGATGGCAAAATTAGTTAGTATCGTCAGCAGTACGCTTTCAGTTTTTAAAGACATACTTTAGTCAAAATTATTTTGTTACGAAGTTTACAGTAATATGGACTGAAAGATCCACTGTAAATGCTGCTCTCCAAATGTAAACATGTACCCTAATCAAACTATTACCGTCGTGTAGGATTTTCGTCGTTATTGATTTCAACTGGATTTTGTGACAGGAGAGTCTATACACACACGGCTGTTTGATGCTATTCTCTGCACCTACCGAGTCTCTGCATCTACTGAGAAATGCGAGTTGTTGTTTTTTTCTCCTATTCTGCGTGTTCTAATTCCATTAAAACAACACTCGTTCAGCAGTTCCACGCATGGTATATGTTGTTTGTCATGGGGGCAAGCACAAAATGTTCCTGAATGAAAGTGAAAGTGCCAAACTGCAGTTAAAGTCGACAAATTAAGAATGAAACACCTGAAATTACATGAAACTCCAGAGGAAATGTGGATAGCACAGTGACGTAATGACGTTTAAAAGAATTATGTGCTATAACATGTAAAACAAGATCATGAAAGCAACCTCCAAAAAGCTACTCATGCAAACAACTTAATTATATTATTGTCTTATTCAGATTAAGGCAAATAATTCGATTAATGATGTCATGTAAACGTCACTGTCTATCTGCCCTGTGTCTGTATTCGTGTTGCCTTTGTGAATATCAGCATGTGCACGTACTGAAACTCCCCTTTTTATGCAAACCCCTTCCCTCTTTCGCCACTTGACATTCCCACCTAAATAACGCTGGACTCACCCACTTTCCTGACTTTTTTAAACTAGAGGTGTGAAAACACCCTGCTGAGACAGGAGGGGTTTCATGGCCCTTTAAACAACATGGTACAGGATGTAGAAATGATACCTGCGCCAGGCTGAAACTAGCAAAAAAAAACATTGCAGCACCGGGTATATAATAGGGCCCAGAATGCCTATAGAGGCTTATCATTAGAATATCACAACAATGTTTTAAACATAAACATGATGATATATAATTATTTTGCTTACTATGAGGAAACATGCTCCAAAAAGTACAGCTTTGATCTTCACATCCAGATCCATAGGAAAGGAGATTCCAAAATTGTCTGCATCAGTGAAAGCTTCTCTCACCAGACCTGTCCACTGTTTAGAAATTCTGCCCACCTTTGTTGATTCATCCAAGGACAAAACCTATTTGCAATGAAATAGAATTATTTATGATCATGCAAAATGTTCTCTGGTACTATATGTATCGAAAAATAATCTTTTATATGGTTTAATGTCAAACTCTTTTCTTTTAAATTTGAAAAAGAAAGCATGGTTCATACATCAAAGTTCACATCCGAACAACATCTGCAAGAACAGAACGGTCCTTCAATCTTTAAGACAGCTTCTTTTTTCTCATTCTGAATGGTAAATTTGGGAAGGAATGGATGCCAATTCTGGATCACGTATCCAATCGGGTTGCCTGGTGGACTTTGTATTTCGAGCTGAGGAGGACAAAAAAAAGACATGAACAGTGAGTTTAGGCATCTTGAAATACCATGGATATAAATATAAGAAATATGATGAAATATAGGTGGCCTTTATGCGGTTATTCAATTTCAAGCATGACAATGTATAGCAGATTTGATGAGTACCATTCATTCATTCATTCATTTTCCTTCGGCTTAGTCTAGTTAGGTCGCCACAATGGAATAAATTACCAACTATTCCAGCATATGTTTTATGCAGCAGATGCCCTTTCAGCTGCAACCCATCACTGGGAAACATTCATACACTCCCATTCACATGCATACAGTATGGACAATTTAGCCTACCCAATTTACCTATACTGTATGTCTTTGGACTTGTTGGGGAAACAGGAGCACCCGGAGAAAACCACACAAACACGTGGAGAATATGTAAACTCCACATAGAAATGCCAAATGAGCCAGCCGAGGCTCGTATCAGCTACCTTCTTGCTACGAGGTGATTGTGCTACCCATTGCGCCACCGTGACGCCCATATTTAGTTTAATATTAAGCATTTTAATATTATCAGTTAATAAATATTTTAAAGCTCAAAAAGACAAGATTGATAAAAATACAAAACAGTCCCTGAGAAACATATTAGAATAATTTCTGAAAGATGTTACACGGAAGCCTAAAGTAATGTATGCCGAATAGTCAAATTTACCATCACAGATATATATATATATTCATCGGCCACTTCATTAGGTACACCTTAGTAGTACCGGGTTGAACCCCCCCCCCCCCTTTGCCTTCAGAACTACCTTAATCCTTTGTGGCATAAATTCAACAAGGTACTGGAAATATTCCTCAGAGATTTTGCTCCATATTGACATGATAGCATCACGCAGTTACTGCAGATTTGTCGGCTGCACATCCATGATGTGAATCTCCCATTCCACCACATCCCAAAGGTGCTCTATTGGATTCCCCATACCATTACCGCATCACCACCAGCCTGAATCGTTGATACAAGGCAGGATAGATCCATGCTTTCAAATTGTCGACGCCAAATTCAGACCCTACCATCCGAATATGGCAGCATGCCTCAGTTTCCTGTTCTTAGCTGACAGGAGTGGCACCCGGTGTGGTCTTCTGCTGCTGTAGCCCATCCACTTCAAGGTTTGATGTGTTGTACGTTAAAAAATTCTCTTCTGCATACCTCGGATGTAACAAGTGGTTATTTGAGTTACTGTTGCCTTTCTTGCAACTCGAACCAGTCTGGCCATTCTCCTTTGACCTCTGGCATCAACAAGGCATTTGCACCCACAGAACCGCTGCTCACTAGATATTTGCTATTTTTCTAACCATTCTCTATAAACCCTAGAGATGGTTGTGCATGAAAATCCCAGTAGATCAGCAGTTTATGAAATACTCAGACCAGCCCGTCTGGCACCAACAACCATGCCACGTTCAAAGTCACTTAAATCACCTTTCTTTCCCATTCTGATGCTCGGTTTGAACTTCAGCATATCATCTTGACCATGTCTACACGCCTAAATGCATTGAGTTGCTGCCATGTGATTGGCTGATTAGAAATTTGCCTTAACGAGCAGTTGAACAGGTGTACCTAATAAGGTAGCTGGTGAGTGTATAACATTAAAAATAGCCCTTCTGAAAAATCCAGCTTAAACCAGCCTAGGCTGGTTGGCTGATTTTAGCTGGTTGACCAGCCTGGTTTTAGAGGGGTTTTGGCCATTTCCAGGCTGGTTTCCAGCCATTTCCAGCCTGGTCTTAGCTGGTCAGGCTGGAAAATGACCAGCTGAAACCAGCTTGACCACCTAGCCAGGCTGGGAGCCCAGCCAAAACCAGCTATGTCCATCTTAAACCAGGCTGGTCAAGCTGGTTTTAGCTGGATTTAGCTGGTCATTTTCCAGCCTGACCAGCTAAGACCAGGCTGGAAATGGCTGGAAACCAGCCTGGAAATGGCCAAAACCCCTCTAAAACCAGGCTGATCAACCAGCTAAAACCAGCCAACCAGCCTAGGCTGATTTAAGCTGGATTTTTCAGCAGGGCTAGTATAGCACGATTCACAGTAGTTCACAAATTTCCTTTCATTTTACCTACATAACTTACAGTAACCAACATAAATCTTTAACAAATAAGTCTTCGATTCAAATCAAAAGCTTTGAAACATTAATAAAATGGGAGGAATGACATGAAAGGTACAAACATGTATCATAAATAATAAAAACACGATTTACCTCCTGCAGGCAACAGGGGCAGAAACAGCTTCCACACTTCAAAGGACGCATAAGTCTCATCACTTCCTGTCCCAAGTTATCCTGAACATGGATGACGAACGAGCGCAGTGGTCCACAGAACTGTCTGTTGCAGCAGTCGTTTTCCTCAGCTACATAGAACACCTGCTGCCCCATACTGTTCTTCACAGTGTATTTATTATTGGTCTCCCAGCCCAAGATAACTGTGATACAAAACAATTAAAGCACAAATAGGATATAAAGATGCATGTTTTGGTCAAGTTGTGTGCAATGTGTTAATAGACATATTGGTAAGCCCTGCCTTAAAAAAGGTTACAGCTCAAATCTGCCATATTGATAGACAAGCTTTTTTGGTTTAACATAAAGCTATAGTTACAGAAATATGAGGCAAAACATGTACAGTTAGAATACAGTCATGTAAATTAAAAAGCCCCTTATTATGCGTTTTTGAAAATGACCATCCATGCAGTGTGTATCACAGCTCTAAGTGAAGTGAAATATCCAGCTAAGGCTTAAATCTGAAAGTGCACCGTGTTTAAACTATCGGTTCATCTATAAAAGATCAGGGAAAATTGAAACTCCCAGCCCCGCCCACAAACACTGTAGAAAGAATAAGAGAAAGACAAACACTGTAGCAGATATCGGTTGAATTAAGTCGCGTAGATGCTTTGCTCTGAAACGTAAGGGGAATGTTAGTGTTATTTTCCCTTCCCAAAGATGAGGCTGTGAAGAGTCAGTGGTTGAAGTTTTTTTTTGCAAAAATACCTCAGCATTAAAGCCCCAGCCTTGTGCGGTGTTCCTGTCATTTTTCTGGCGAGTGCTTCTGCAATCTACATGCTTACAAGGGGGGATTCATCTGCCATTCGTTAAAGGAAGGATCGAAAAAGAGTATTGATGCATGGGACTTTGTCAGAGCTTGACAGGAACTTTACAGTTTTTGATCTTGCATGCATATCAAACTGTTGTTGGAGACCCCCAAAACCAAAATATGACCTTTTTTAATGCATATTAGGGGCTATTTAAGTTGCGTGCAAAGGTTTAAAATCCTATATTGGCTGTAGCTGACTGTTCTGCAAATCCAATGACATAGGTGCCAGGTACCAGATACTGTATGCAGTGGAAAAAAAACTAAATGCGAGCCATACCAAGCCCTACCATACAGTGGAAAATGTTTTTTCAACGTAATTTTTACAATTTTCAGTAAAAAATTAAGTTGTAAAAGTATTGTAATAATTTAGGTTAGGTACAGGGTTTAATTAATTTAGTTTATGTTTATCCGTTTACGTGGATATTATTAGTATTGATTCAGATTAATCATTTTAAAGTCATCGTCCTTAATTATGCGTTTCCTCTGAGTGGTACAGTCCGGTGCGGTACGGTACGAGTCGATATGGGTTACCTTTATCAGGCTTGCGTTTCCACTGTAAGTTTCAGTCAACGTCATTCTCGCTCGAGGAAATGTCAAAGTAAAGCTGTACAGGTCGTTCACATATCACTTCTCACAAAACAGATGCTTTATACACACAAATACTTGTGTATAAATGTTCATTACTAACCTTTCTATGAACATGATTTGATTATAACTGCAGATCAATGATAAATTGATGGAAAATAGCCTACTTTACATCTGCAGTTCTATAAAATAAATAAATAAATGCAACATATATGAACACATACAGCCCCTTACAGTCTCCGATACATTACTAATTACAGAAAAACTACACACAGCATACATTTAGTCCTTATTTGGGTTCAAAACCAACAAGCAACATATAGCCCCGTCAGTGCAAACCTTTCATTTGCATCTATAATCTTCACCAGAATATGTAACCTGCAGTTAGAAATTATTCCATCATTCCGAGTTCATAATAGTCCAAAAGGTGATGATAATAGTAAAACATGGCAGTTTGTTGATGTTTAAGGTTACTGAAATCATTGGCTCTTTTGTTTTTCCGGCTTATCCTTTGTTTTATTACACATCAGTCTCGTGTTTGTCCATTTCTAAAAAGAATTGGATGTCAGAAGCACTTCAATAATCACATGCACGTTATCATCATCAGCTCAAAAAGTTCATTAATTCAAATATAGACGCATGGCGAGCTCTCTCAAGAAAGTGAAGCCGCTCACGCTTTAGATGGCCTTATAAACAAAGATAGGGTAGATTCTGCTTTTTCTTGGCTTTGTAACTGTTCATCAAAACTCAGGTTGACCATGGCTCGTAATTATACAGTAAGTATATATTATTACGGTGTAATGTCTCGGCTGTGTATTTAAAAATGCTTCCTTTGTTTTCATTCTTCTGGCTTGTGCACAAGCTAGTATCTCGAGTCGTATCTCTGTAAACCAATAGCGTTCAGCTGTACATCTTGCTCTACCTTTTGGTACCCTTTTTTGTGTTAGGTACACTTTCAAAAGGGTGCCCAAAAAGTGTTATGGTATGGTTCACTTTTTGGTAACTTTTGACAGTGGAAACGGCCTATAACGGAAGCATAACCGGACTATACCGTACTCTACTGTACCACTCAGTGGAAACCATAAGAAAACAATACCCTTGTGTGAGGCAGTCAGGCTGCTGGAAGAATCAGAGAACAACTTAGTTACAGATGTAACCCTCGTTCCCTGAAGGAGGAACGATACATCAGACTGGTGATATGAATGGGTTGGGGTTGGGGTATCCCTTATTTTCACATCCCAATGTTGACAGGTATGACTGGACTTGACACCTGTACTCTAAGTCGATCTCTCTGCATTATGTTTATGTGAGAAAAAAATATGGGAAAGGAATTTATAAAAGGCATTTGCAGAAAAGTTACCCTAGCTGTTTAGCTAAAATTAAAACTTCAAATATGACAGCAAGTTGAAAAAGCATTTCAGTCTCGAAGGGGAAGGATGCTGTGGTGACCATAATCTAGCCAGAGGGGAGATGCACATATAGGCTACGCAAGGACTGTATAGTGGACAGAGCTCTATCACAGGTAAGAGATGGGTTTACCCAAATTATTCTCTGTGGATAGATATACTTATTGGATTACCAGAATAGGGAACCACATATTTAAACACTGATGCTGAATATGAGGGTTGACCAGCAGGCAAACACTTGCATACTGGGCCAAGCATCTATTTCCTCTGCAGAGTCTCATGAGCACTTCTCATCTTGCATCCTCCAAGAGAGACAAAGACCAGGTGAAGTTCTGCGTTCAGTCCACATAAATGTGCAGAGCACAAACATGGCACAGTAGGCTCCTCCTAGATAAGCACTTACAGGTTCATCACTTGCTCTCAAAACAGTGTGGTGCAAAATTGACTACAAATCCAGGTCTAGATCTCAGGATAACTCTAAGAATCGCTGACTGGATATGTCTCTAGATCACCTCTAAAACGAAGTCAATATAGTCTTAAAGGGCAGGAATATAAGCTCAACTGAGTCTTGTGGTTTAAATAGACCCCTCTGTATACCCCTTAGGACGAAGAGGGCATGATAGGCTGCTGAGAAGGGTTCATCCTCCTGGAACCTCTCATAAATTGAATGATCAAATTGTGTTTTCCCACTGTTCTACCATCCACTGCATCATGATGAGAAGAGATGGCAGCAACATAAACCTTCAGAGTGGAGAGAGACAAACATGATTCTAATCTGAGTTCTTCTCTCTGTGAAATGCACCCCTTAGCAAACTTACAATTTAAAGAGTAGGCACACCTCACTAGCTTGATTGATGGTGTCATTCACCACGGACAGTAGGTCACCTTCACCACATCCTGTCTAGGTGAAGAGGATGAAGGACTAGAGTGGAAGAAGATCTAGGGAAGATTTCAGGGAAACTCGACAGGGAGGGACTGTTGTGAAGACATGAAGAAATTCATAGATGGCTGAAGGCACATTGTGTATTATTATTTCAGTGAAATAGTAAAAAATAATAATTCCTAACATTATATAGCACTTTACTGGACACTCAAAGTGCTTTAGACATTTTTGGGGGAAGTCTCCTCATCCACCACCAGTGTGCAGCATCCACTTGGATGATGTGATGGCAGTAATATTGCGCGAGACAGCACACCACACACCTGCTGATTGATGGAGAGGAGACAGTGATGACGCCAATTATGATATGGGGATGGTTAGGAGGTCGTGATGGACAGAGACCAGTGGGCAAATTTGTCCAGGATGCCGGGGTTAAACCCAGACTCTTTTTTGAAGGACATCCTGGGATTTTTAACGACCACAGAGAGTCAGGGCCTCGGTTTAACGTCTCATCCGAAAGAGTCCCCATCAATATGCTGAGGCATTAGGACCCACACAGACCTTTGGTTGAGCACCCCCTGCTGGTCTCCCTAACACCACTTCAGACAGCAATCAATATTTCCCATGTGGTCTCCCATACAGGTACAGCCCTGCTTAGCTCCATGTGAGAGTTGCAGAGAGGCAACCATGTGAGAGTTGCAGAGAGCTAGCTGCCAGCTAGTGCAATGCACAGTAAGCCTCGCTGCTACTTAAGTTAAGATCCTTTTTTTCCTAAGATCATAAGAAATGAAGTCCTTTTTTTCTCTGGCATAATGTCCATCCACTCAAAACCGTCCTGAAATTAGAAAAAATGTAGGGCAGTGCATGATTTAATTCTTTGAGAACCGATTGGATTGTTGGAAAATGTCTGTTGCTAACAAAATTAAAGAAGATCCATGTAGTATTCCTAAAACAACAGAAAACAATACTTGTGCATTCAATTTAAGATTCAGTAAGCTTCAAAACTGAAATCTCTTTTAATAAAAAAGCTAGCACTGTGAGCATCCATAACAGCATGTGAAGCGGACAACAACTGTTCAGGATTATGTGTGCTCAGAGAAGTCATAGACTGACTTACGTGCGCACAAGATAGTATCTTATGTTTCCATATCTTATGTAGGCATACGTGCGTGAGCATTATATCCTTTCATCTTTTGCAGAACAGCATTCTTTAGATGCTGTATGACGATAAAAGGATTTCAACATTTACTTGCAGCAGTGCTCATTTTTCATACTAGCAGTTCCAGAGCAGTAGTCCAATCAGAAGAACTCAGAGGTGGGACTAGTTTTGCCAACTTCAGCTTATGGTAGAAAGTTGGCATGACAACAACATGGCGGAACCACTCCTGAGCGCTGTCTCGCATTTTCAGATGCAAAGACTGCATCTTGCACTCAAATGCAAAGTTGCACTGCTGTTGTCTTTTCTGCCTTATTCCAGTGACTGACTGTATTCATCATTGGAGTGCGTGAACCGAATACATGTACTGTTACACCTCCATTAAATAAAAAATACCTTTATAGCATGTTGCAGCACTGTGACACGTGTAGTTAGTACATGGGAAATAGGTTAGTAGATTATGAGGTTTTGGTATGATGTGCCTTCATCTTCTATGGTTTTGTCTACAGGAAAGTTGCTTCAATATTCTATAAGCGAAGTCCCTGTGGTGGTTGCAATTCAAGCCATGTCCAAATATGTTAAGCGCAAACAGACAGATCATATTATAGGAGTGTCAGATAGACTTGTGTCTCTCTCTATACCTGATCCCTCTGATCTGTCTTTTCCTTTGTCCACAGAGGAGTTGAGTAGAGAACAATGTGCAGACTCATCATTTGCTGCTGTTCTTTCTAACAGTCAAGTTTCTGACCTTGCTAGAGGACATTTTATTCAGGATGGGCTGTTACTAGGAAAGCACCGTCCTCTTGGTGATGAGTTCATTGGAGATCTGGTTGTACAAGTGGTTATTCCCACACAATTGTGTGGTACTTGTTGACCACAAATCTGGTCATCTTGGTGTTTGAAAAACTTTTTGAGCATCTTTATGTTAAATCCAGTTTCAGCAAACTTTGTCTCATTTGAACTTATACTGTAATTGTAGACTGTGTGGGTCTCCACCCTTGTTCAAAGTCCAGGAGCAAATATTTGCTTACTGTTACTCATTTCCTTTGTGCGTAACCGTTGTGCACTATTACTTCACATTGTACTGTAAAAGCTTTATCGCAGTTTGTCAATTTATGCCATTTCTAAACTCATTTAGAAATGGCATATCAAGGTACAAGCCTCACCTCCTACACCTCACCTACAACAAGCCCTGAAACAAATATAAAATGTGCATATCTTTGGAGATCTTTGGAAAGGGTCCATAAAACGTTGTCCCTATTCCACGCCTATTGTGCACTGTTGAATAGAGATTGGAAGGAGGTATTACCTTAGCTGTTATTGGCAGTTCAAGAGGTTGTGCAAAACCTTACTGGTTTTAGTCCAAATGACTTGGATTTTGGATATATGTTTGGCTTTTGGCTGTGCATGAAAATAAAAATGAATGTTTTATTCAAAAGTAAAAGTAGAAACTAATTTTATTCAAAATGAAAGTGCTGATTCATCTACAAATTTGCTTTCTATGTCTATGGGTTTCGACAATGGTTATAACTGGTAAGAGAGCTGGTGAAAACAAAACAAAATTGGAAAAAACGCAGGAATGAATAAAGTGACTGTGTGATTCGAAATTAGAATGGCATGTATTTGAGCCAGGAGATGAAGTTTCTGTGCTGCGTCTTTCTCCTACCTCTTTTGAAGGATACTTTGAGCCCCTTGTGTTTTTGGCTTTTGGCTGTGCTTCAAAATAAAAGCAAATGTTTTATTCAATAATAAAATACAAAAAACTAATTTTATTCAAAAGGAAAGTGCAGATTACCCTAAAAATGTGCTTTTGTATATCTATGGGTTTCAACAAAAGGTTATTACAGGCAAGAGAGCTGATAAAAATACTTTAAAAACACCAAGAATCATTGAAGTAACTATGTGATTCGAATTTAGAATGGCATGATTTTGAGCCAGGAGACCAAATTGCTCTGCTCTGTGTTTTTTCTACTTATTCTTTTGAAGGAAACTTTGATACCCTGGTTAAATGTAGAACGAATAATAAAATTGTAGTGTAGTGACCACTCTAGGTAGAAAGGAAATCTACTTAGATACTCTAATTAATGTACATCTAATGAAACCTTTTTATGAGAAAGTTAAATAAAGACAGTTGGGGGGGGGGTGTTTACAAAGCACTGCAGTGTTTGGGTGTTCTGTGTTTGTCTGAGATAATTAGTCTTACTGAAATGTGTATATTCCATACAAGCTGAAGCTGATCGGTCAATTCTTGTCACGTGACTCGCGGTGCTCTCGAGGGATTCATTTAACTGGCTGTGTCTGGTCTGGAAGGTGAGCCGCACACCTCCATTGGAAACAACAAACTCTAGATGCGATATGCAAACAGGCAAGAGGCTAAGAGGCAGCCATCATTTTGGATCTCCGTCAGTTGATCTTCTTCCACAGCCATGGTGGATTCACCTGATTTGTTGACAAATGGGTTGCGGATCTATTCCTTGGCAGTTTGTGGGTCCTTCACTGGGCCTTTTCCCCTTAGCAAAGAAACTTTCCAAAGACGTCTGTTTCTTACTCATTTTGCTGCTTGTGGGTTAAATTTGGGCACTCAAGTGACCAAGATGTAACCGAGAGAACACGGTCATTTTTAATAAAAGACTTTTCAAAATAAAATATCAATTAATGATTTCTTGTGCGGCCCGGTACCAATTGATCCATAGACCAGTACCGGTCTGAGGCCCGGTAGTTGAGGACCACTGGTGTGCAATGATTAGATCTTTTCAAATCAGGAGTTCAGAGCTTTTGTTGTGGATTAAAAGAGGGTGGTAGGGAACCTGACAATGAAACTTTGCTTACTTTTCCCTTTCACAGTCTATAGAGTTTATTAATCTGTTGCACAGTTTTTAATGAAGACTGTATTGATCAGGTGGGTTCTGCTAAGTTCATGACAAAACATGCCTTGTTAAAATGCTATTGAAAGGTGTCTTTGACCGAGAAGTCAGGAATTTATTCATTTATTACTCCATCTGGCCTTTACTCTTATTGGGTTTGTGATCCGATAAATGCACAAGCCATCTTTCAATGACTGATGTATTGAGGGATTTTCAGTCTTAAAGGGTCCGCAATTATAGCTAAGACAAGTATTTAACATGTTTGTGTATTGTTTTTGTATGCTTATCAAGTCAGACATTATCTGACAGTGAAACTGGCAAAATGTGACATTGCTCTGGCTTTTATCCTTTAACCCACAGGATGTAACATGGGCATCAAGAAGCAGACTTTGCATCCCTCATATGCAGTCCTGGGCAACAAGTCCATCGTCCAACCCAGGGCCCATGCAGCTACATTTGTTGTCATGTGAACATAGCAAGAGAATCCAGTGTGAGCTCAAGTATCAAGAGATGCAGAGAACTTGCATGCCTCGGTCAGTGGATGCAGGTGCTGTAATTCAATAATTGAAAGAGAGGCCATGCTTCAGAATGGGCCAGTGCCCTAATCTAATGCCTAAGTTGTGAGAGGTTTATTCACACTGACCTCTAACCACAGAGAGACTCTTCAGCTTCATTAATTCTCTCGAAAGGTCCCAAATTGTTCAGATTGCTCAAAAGTTTCAGAACATTGCTGCATGATCAAGCATGGATTTTCATGGAGCTAAAGGAGTTTGGATTCAGAGTGCTTCGTTCAAGACAGCCAAAACCAAAGTTTCAAACCTTCACCTAAAGACACCCATGTCTGTGTGTTCCAGGTTTCAGGGCCTCTATCTTCAGGGATAAAATGTCAGCATCAGAGATCTATAATCTGCACAAGATTTCCTCTTCACAAAGCTCCCATGTCTGCTTGTTTCATGCATCAGGACCTTCAGAAAGATCCCTCTCCTTCCTAACGCTGCGTCATCAACAGCAGAATCGTAAATGTATCACTTTCCACATCACTATCAGAGACCAAAAATTTGGACCCAAACTTGAAGGGAACAGTAAATGTGCTGCACGGACCCAAACAGAACCCATATGTTATTTGAAAATGAAACTCAATCCCATGCAGACTCGAGATATGCTTTAAACGTATGGGACCCACTGTGCACTTGAACCCAGCTGAAAGACACAGGTCCAACTGCACTCAAATGGCACATATTGACAGAAAACTTCATATTAATAAGTATAAATATGTTGCTAAAAACGTTTTGGTTTAACTACTGTTGGAAGCATTCTCAGGTAGAGCACATGTGCAAGACATCACAGCTCTGTTGCCTGACTGCCAGATTCTCTAGCTCTAGGTGTAAGAGCACTATTTATTTTTTATTCTTATTCAGCAATGTAAATATCAGAAAAAAAGTCCCCAAAACAGATCTGATCATCGTCACATGCGTGTGTTTTAACCACCTTATTTCATGCTTACATCCCACCCTAATTTTGCAAGTTTCAAGTTACAAAACAGATGCAATGTGCCGCCGACTGATCATTGGTGGATGGGGAGTACTCTGAGCCTTATCGACTTGGGTGTTACACACAGACCCAATATATTATATAATATATTAGGACCCGACCTGTACACAATTGACCATTTAAAATATAGACCCGAATACACAGGGCTCCTGGGTCCACTGTGAAGACCTTTATACAGTTTACCTTATAAGACTTATCTTTAGAGGAGATAACTAATCACAATCCTCAAACTAATAACCTTCATGATTAATTTTTACACATTTCTCATGCTTTTCTTTTGCATGACATTCATCTCATGACTCTTGGAGAGATTTAGTATGGTAATAAATATGTATATGGACTTTGAGGCAGAGATCTACTGCGCTGCTGCTGCATGCTTTGAATATTATGGCAGAGCTAGTATCGAGACTTGCTACTGCCAGTGTATTCACTGACATGCAGTCCGAGAATATAACATACTGCTTCTGCAAACTTAATATATATGTAAACCCCCAAACAAGGCAGGAGAACATGAAGGCAAAACTGACCAATCAAACCTAACTATATATAATTCTGTTATTTTTTCACCACCATGAGCTATGGGTCCACATGTTTTCTATCTACGTTCACCTGGGCTACCTTGCTATTTGCTAATGAAATAGACTATGTACCCTACCTGATAAAAGTCTTGTCGACAGTCCCATTTGTTGAATGCAGACCTATTAGAACCCGCATGGACACGAGATTTAAGGAAAAATCATGGTTTGGAGTTACATTAAGTATGAGGGCATGCGAGAGCACTGCAGATTGAGTGGCAACATTAACAGACTCCACATCAAAGTTCCTGAAAGCAAAGAAGGTCAAGGTGCTCCAGGATCGGCCAGATGTCAGTCACCAGAGATGAACATTATTAAGCATGTCTGGGGTAAGATGAAGGAGGAGGAATTGAAGATGAATCCAAAGAATCTTGATGAACTAGCTGAAGTCTTGCAAGGATGCTTTCTTTGCCATTCCAGGTGACTTCATTAATAAGTTATTTGAGTCTTTGCAGAGATGTATGGATGCAGTCCTCCAAGCTCATGGAAGTCATAGACAATATTAATTCTTTTCCCACTGCACCATGACTTTATATTCTATACTGGACATTATTTATCTTGAATGATAAGACTTTTGTCTAAGCAAAGGCAGGTCTTACTGTCCTAATTAAATAGTTTAACATCATGACATGATCATATTTTATTTTGATAATCTAGAGGCCTGTGCCTTTCATATTAACCACTACTGATACCAAATGGTGCAATAGTCAAGAAATGCTGCTGCTGTGCCACAGACTTTACGAATGATATTACGCTGCACATGAATGGGCCATTTTCAGAGGATGCCTTGAAACCATGGAGACATGACAGACACGCTTGAACTCCATCAGATAACACAACAGGTTTAGCATGACTTGATGCGTTCAACAAACTAACCAACCTTTTCCATTCAGGGATTTACAGTAATTAATAGTCCTTGTGAACAATTCATTTATGAAATACAGAATCTAATGTTGTGGCTCAAACACTATATTAAAAAATGAAACAAATGCATAATGATCTTTGCATAATGCACTGCAAACTAAACTGAGGCATTCATCCTATATATAAACTATGAGCATAAAAACATTAAATATGTACAACATTTACAGTCGACGTCAGAATTATTAGCCCTCCTGAATTATTTGTATATTTTCCCCCAATTTCTGTTTAAAAGAAGGTTTTTTTCAACACATTTAAAAACATAATAGCTTTAATAACTAATATCTAATAACTGATTCTTTTATCTTTGTAATGATGTCAGTACATAATAGTTTAGATACTTTTGAAGATACTAGTATTCAGCTTAAAGTGACATTCAAAGGCCTTTAAACTCTGTCAATAAGGTTAATTAGGCAACTTAGGGTAATTAGACAAGTCATTTATAACGATGATTTGTTCTGTAGACAATTAAAAATATATAGTGTAAGGGGGCTAATATTATTGACCATAAAAGGGTTTTTAAAAAATTAAAACTGCTTTTATTCAAGCTGAAAGAAACAAATAAGACTTTCTCCAGAAAAAATATATTATAGGAAATACTGTGAAAAATGTATTGCTCTGTTAAACATAAACATCATTAAAATTCTTTAATTATTAACTTTAATTATTATCATAATTATTAGCTTTAGGGCTAATAATTATGACTTCAACTGTATATATTACATTTATTAAAATATTTGTATGTCTCTTTTATGATTAACCATCTTTTATGGTTAATCTAAACAAGTATTTGTGAGCTCACAGTAATATTTTTTATTTTAAAATGTAATTGTTTTTTATTTTTTTATTTTTAAATGTACATTTTTCCATTAAGTCTTGAAGATTTAAAATACTTTTACTACAAAAAAACTAAATACAAGAAATAAATCAATAATTTAAGAAGATACAGATTAAAAACATGTCATATTATCTGCAGTGAAGTAATATACTTATACTTGTTAAGATTTCTTGAAATAAGAAAACCAAAGAAAAAATGTTTTTTTTTTTAAAAAAGTATTATAAAATTATTCCAAGCATTGTAGTCTAATACTGTAATAATGTAGTTAATTTAGATTAACCATTACAGAGATATAAAAAAATTTTTGGTAATCTTTGAACTGTTCTCCGATACAAACCTTACATTGGGTGGTAGTTAAATAAATGTAAGAAATAAATGGTAGCAATTTAAAGTAATAATAATTACATTTTTTAACAATTCAGTATACACTTACCGGCCACTTTATTAGGTACACTTGCTCAACTGCTCGTTAACACAAATCAGCCAATCACATGGCAGCAACTCAATGATTTTAGGCATGTAGATATGGTCAAGCTGCAATCTGCTGCAGTTCAAACTGAGCATCAGAATGGGGAAGAAAGGTGATTTAAGTGACTTTGAACGTGAAACGACTTTGAGCATCTCTGGGGTTTACAGAGAATGGTCCGACAAATAGAAAATATCCAGTGAGCAGCAGTTCTGTGGGCGCAAATGCCTTGTTGATGCCTGTTGAGCTGATAGAAACGCAACAGTAACTCAAATAACCACTTGTTACAACCGAGGTATACAGAAGAGCATCTCTGAACGCACAACTTGAGGCGCATGGGCTACAGCAGCTGAAGACCACATCGGGTGCCACTTATGTCAGCTAAGAACATGAAACTGAGGCTACAATTTGCACAGGCTTACCAAAATTGGACAAAAGAAGATTGGAAAAAGTTGCCTGGTCTGATGAGTCTCAATTATTGCTCTGACATTTGGATGGTAGGGTCAAAATTTAGGGTCAACAACATGAAAGCATGGATCCATCCTGCCTTGTATCAACGGTTCAGGCTGGTGGTGGTGGTGTAATGGTGTGGGGGACATTTTCTTGGCACACTTTGGGCCCATTAGTACTAATTGAGCATCGTGTCAACGCCACAGCCTACCTCAAAATTGTTGCTGACCATGTCCATCCATTTATGACCACAGTGTACCCATCTTCAGATGGCTACTTCCAGCAGGATAACGTGCCATATCATAAAGCGTAAATCATCTCAGACTGGTTTCTTGAACATGACAATGAGTTCACTGTACTCAAATGGCCTCCACAGTCACCAGAATTCAATCCAATAGAGCTCTTTTGGGATGTGGTGGAATGGGAGATTCACATCATGGATGTGCAGCTGACAAATCTGCAGCAACTGCGGCACGCTATCATGTCAATATGGACCAAAATCTATGAGGTATATTTTTTGTACATTGTTGAATCTATGCCACGGATGATTAAGACAGTTCTAGGCAAAATGGGGTCCAATCCGGTACTAGTATGGTGGGTGTACCTAATTAAGTGGCCGGTGAGTGTATATTAATTAAATTTGTACTGTTTTAGTTCATTCTTTCATTTAACTGAAAATCACATTGTTCATAAACATTTCTAGGTCATTCCTAGGATTTGTTTTATAAAGCTTATATTATCAAGCAATAGTAATGAAGAAAAGCTGAGCTTAGACAAGGGTCATTCAATTTATGTCGATATAATTCAGTGAACATCATTGGAAAAGGCTACAATAAACATCCCAACATTACCTTCAGCCAGCTCAACTTTCTGCTGCACTAGAAGTTGATCGATCTGTGTTGTAAAACAGAAAACACGTCGAAAATCAAGCTTAGTCACGACTTGCTGATAACATACTATCGCAAAACAAATAATAATAATAATCCATCACTGTCAATGCTGCAATACAGAACTAAAGATACGCGGCAGTAAAGCTCGCATCAGGTTGCTGAGATAAAAAAACTATCTAAAAAAATTACATTGTCATTTATTATACACAGCAATTAATCTGTTATTTGGCATATCATATAAATAAACGCTTAATTCTTGTGTATCGTTCAAATTTACTACTCTTTTGTTCTGTTAGTTGCTGTTTTTGCTCCATTGACCTTTGTTATAATTACATTTTTTTGATTGCAAAGCCATGACGCCATATAATCATGCATTCTTGATTGTTTCCTTATTGGGAAGAGGTAAAATTTGTAATTTTACTGTTGAAAAAAGTGCCGTCATTGCCTAAAGTACCATACAGAACAACAAATGCATAGCAAGCTCTACCTGAGTCAGGTACTCCAGTCCTGGAGGGCAGCCATCCGGTCTCTGTGGAACTGGCATCATAACCGCTTGACCTAGGAAAGAAAGAACACAGTGTGTTAATCTTTAGCATCTATAAAATACAATTTTGTACAATCAAAGTTTTCTTAGATGGCTTTACCATGGCCTGGTATGGCAGCTCCTTGACCATATCCAGGGGCAGGGTGAATAGCATTTTTATTTGGTTGAAGCTCAATTGGGTAGCCTGCTTCAAAAAGTTACATACTGTAAAAAAGCTATTCAATACAGAGTTGTCAGGATCAGGTTACTGCTGATAAGCTTTCTGACACACTTACCATTGTTGGTTTCCATGGTGAAAAGTAGCAAAGAACTCTGCAAATATGCCAAACGGAAAAAAGTACTGTAAGTTAAGCAAATATTTTCCAGGATATTTACACTTCTGTTTAAGGAATGGGATTTTGGCAGCCAACAGCCAACACAGACAATGAATCCCCAAAGGACATTAATGCGCAATGCTTTTGTTGAGAACTCCTAGGAACTACCCAGGAATTACTAGGTAAGTCAAACCAAAAGTTCAAAATTCAAAGAGTAGTCCATATTTTAAAATATTCCTCAAACACCATGGGATCTATTATTGACTTCACAGTTTTACCATGGATACAAACTAGACTGTTACTGCCTTTAATAAAAAGTGGTGGCTTTAAGAGTAGAGTAGAGTAGTGTTAGAGTAACCATGCATGCTTCAGGCACATTGAATAAATTTGTTTCTAAGTTACCATGGTGTAACATGGTTTCATTTTTCTAAGGTAATACATTGTCCGTACCTTAACTTTTGTTGGTTTAGCTATAATACCATTGTAAGTCAGTTAATATACAGTTGAAGTCAGAATTATTAGCCCACCTTTGAATATTTCTTTCATTTTTTAAATATTTCCTAAATAATGTTTAACAGAGCAAGGACATTTTTACAGTATGTCTGATAATATTTTATTCTTCTGGAGAAAGTCTTATTTGTTTTATTTCAGCTAGAATAAAAGCAGTTTTTAATTTTTTTAAATCCATTTTAAGGTCAAATTTACTAGCCCCTTTCAGCTTTTTATTTTCGATAGACAGAACAAACCATCGTTATACAATAACTTGCCTAATTACACTAACCTGCCTAGTTAACCTAATTAACCCAGTTAAGCCTTTAAATGTCACTTTAAGCTGTATTGAAGTGTCTTGAAAAATATCTAGTCAAATAATATTTACTGTCATCATGGCAAAGAGAAAATAAATCAGTTATTAGAGATGAGTTATTAAAACTATTATGTTTAGAAATGTGTTGAAAAAAATTGCTCCGTTAAACAGAAATTGGGGGAAAAATAAACAGGGGGGTTATATATATGTATATACATACAGTGCTCAGCATATATGTACACCCCTCACAAATCTCTCATTTAAATTAGTATTCTCTAAAGGAAGCTTTACAATATTATATTTGTGTATTAACATTAGATTAGTCAGTACTGAAGCCAAATCTGGAGCTAATCTAACAAAATAAGTTATTATAATGGTCCAAAATTATGACACAAAAATGTACATGTAAGAGAAAAATATTAAACACTAGATTTAAAAATAGCAAAATTCAAGAGAAACAAAAATTTTTAAAATGTGGTGAAATTTTGTAGTTTGCCATTTTTCCCCCATAATGTTGCATGAATTTAAATGTATTATCTATCTATTTCTAAAGATGTTTGGAGACTAAAATATTATTTTAATAAATATATCCATTTTAATAAATCTGATTTGTTCAAGTGTGTCAAAATACATTGCCTGTATTCACTAAGAAACGCATACAAGTATCCATCTTCAAAATGGGGTGTGCTCAATTATGCTGAGCATTGTAGCTGTATTTAAATATTATCTTAACTTATAATTATTATTATCAAAATTACTTTTGATAATTAAATAATTATAATTAATAATTAATTTTATGACTGAATTCGACATAAAAACTAAATTAGACTACCCTATAGGTTACTGACTTTATTAACATTTATTGAAATTTCTAGAATTCAGGAATAATATAAATATTAAACTATAAAGGTACTTTAAGTCACTTATAACCGTTGTGACCATTTTATTTCAAACGGCTAATCTACTGTCACTATTATTTTGAATTACTATAGGTTAAAGCCAGTTAATATTCGTTAAAAAAGGAATTAAAGATAGCAACCTACCTTTTTAAAGAGGATGCCGTTTGGTCTTATTCTTTAACTTGATATTCCCCACCAATATCCTCTCCTAAGGGTTTCGGTTAGTACTTTTTATTTACTTATTTCAATCATTTAATGGGCGACGGTCACACAGTTTTGTCCTCGCTCTTTATCTGCCTCACTGTTTCCTTCCCGGGAAACATGAGCTCGCGAACACACCCCTTACAAAAACGAAAGCGGAAAACAATCTCGCTATTATTACTTTTAAATACGTTATGTTTCGGTATGATTTGTCTGTAGCCGGAAGTGTCTCCATGGAAAAAAACAGTTGTTCTACACCTGCGAATTCGAAACGAATACTATTGCTGTCGTGTTTTCTCTGCATGAGGAAAGGAAATAGAAACAAATGAACCACGACGTCTTTATTTTTCAACTATGATTAGTTCAGTTTCACAAAGCCTATTACTGTGAAAAGGCAGAACTAAATGTGAAGAACTTAGTCTGGGCATACTATAGGCAAATATGCAACAGGCACAGGGTGTTAGCTTTCATTTTACTACTCATTCTCAGGTGCTATTCTTGTGAAATAGTGTTCTATTGTACAACAGCATCATACACATACACTAAATATAGCAAGTAAAAAGAAAGCGTTTTATTGATCTTAGTTTAGCAGTGGTGGAAGCAGATTATATTTGATTTAATTCAACAAACAATGAAGTAAGTAAATCAATAAGCATATACATATACAGTTGAAGTCAGAATTATTAACCACCTTTTTTGAAATATCTCCCAAAATGATGTTTAACAGAGCAAGGAAATTTTCACAGTATGTCTGATAATATTTTTTCTTCTAGAGAAAGTCTTATTTGTTTTATTTCAGCTAGAATAAAAGCTGTTTTAAATTTATTATGAACCAATTTAAGGACAAAATTATTCGCCCCTTTAAGCTAATTTTTTTTTCTCGAATGTCTACAGAACAAACCATCATTATACAATAACCTGCCTTATTACCTTAACCTGCCTAGTTAACCTAATTAACCTAGACTGCTCCATGATTGGGGTGGTGGAGAAATTTGTTCAGATGTAATAATAATATTTAAATGTATAATATTATTATTATTACATCACATTACAATAATATAAAAATTCATTCATATATTTTCTCTTCGGCTTAGTCCCCCCATCAATCTTGGGCTGCCACAGCGAAATGAACCACCAACTTATCCAGCATATTTTTTACGCAGCAGATGCCCTTCCAGCTGCAACCCATTACTGGGAAACATCCATACACACTAATTCACACTCATATACTATGGACAATTTAGCTTACCCAATTCACCTATACCAAATGTCTTCGGACTTGTGGGGGAAAGCGGAGCACCCGGAGGAAACCTATGCCAACACAGAAAGAACATGCAAACTCCACACAGAAACGCCAACTGACCCAGCCGAGGCTCGAACTAGTGACCTTCTTGCTGTGAGGTGAATCTGCTACCCATTGTGCCAATGTGCAGCCTTTATTTAATCATATTAATTTTATTTTATATTAAATTAGGTTTAATTACATACAATTTTATTTGACTCTCACCATACAAAATATGATAGAAAACAATGTTGTATATAGTTTATTGGTTGGTTACTTCTATTTATACTTCTAGAATTTATACCTCTAGATATTTATTGGGGGCTCCCAGATTTCCTGTGGCCCCAAGTGGCCGCTTACCTCACTTATTGGTTAAATCAGCCCCTGCATATAAGTACACCCTTCACAAATGTACCTTTTAAATTAATATTTTTAATAGGAAGCTATACAATCTATTTGTGCATATACATTAGATATACATATACATTAGTCAGTACTGAAGCTAAATCTGGAGCTAATCTAAAAAAATAACTTACGATAACGGTACAAAAACTAGTGCACCCAAATTTGTATGTTATAGAAAAATATTAAATACAAATTTTAAAAAGAGGAAAAATCAAGAGAAGCAAAGATATTTAAAAAATGTTGTTGAATATCAGTAGGTAATCATTTTTTGGCAGTATTTTACTTTAATTGTATTATCTTTTAAATTTCTATATGTTTTGTGACTAAAATATTATTTTAATAAATAAATATATCTGTTTAATAAATCTGTTTTGTTTAAATGCACCCAAATACATTGCCTATATTCACTGAGAAATGGATAAAAACATTCATTTTCAAAATGTGGTCTACTCAATTATGCTGAGCACTGTATTACAAAATTCAGAAAAGCAGATCCCAGAATTTGTTGTTCTAAAAAGATAAAAAGAAAATCAAATTTTAATTCAGAAAATTTTCTACTTACATTTATGACTCAACACAAATGTCTAAATTACCACAGAAACACTATAATGCGAGAACAGATCAGAACTACGAAATAAAAAATATGTGATTAACTTTTTCTTGGTAGCAACAAGCATCCATGTCATTGCAATGAGTAAAATAAAATACAGCTTTTAAAGTTTGCTTTATTTATTACAAACCTGTCAAAAAATATAACTTGTGCGCTTACAAGCCCAGACAATGATACAGTAGAAGTCAGACTTGTTAGCCCCCCTGAATTATTAGCCCCTTGTTTATTTTTTTCCCCAATTTCCGTTTAACAGAGAGAAGAATTGTTTCAACACATTTCTAAACATAATAGTTTTAACAACTCATTTCTAGTAACTGATTTATTTTATCTTTGCCATGATGGCAGTAAATAAGATTTTACTAGATATTTTTCAAGACACTTCTATACAGATTAAAGTGACATTTAAAGGCTTAACTAGGTTAAATGGGTTATCTAGGCAGGATAGGGTAATTAGGCAAGTTATTGTATAACGATGGTTTGTTCTGTAAACTATGAAAAAAATAGCTTAAAGGACCCTACTGAAAAAAACAGCTTAAACCAGCCTAGGCTGGTTGGCTGGTTTTAGCTGGTTGACCAGCCTGGTTTTAGAGGGGTTTTGGCCATTTCCAGGCTGGTTTCCAGCCATTTCCAGCCTGGTCTTAGCTGGTCAGGCTGGAAAATGACCAGCTAAAACCAGCTTGACCAGCCTAGCCAGGCTGGGAGCCCATCCAAAACCAGCTATGTCCAGCTTAAACCAGGCTAGTCAAGCTGGTTTTAGCTGGTCATTTTCAAGCCTGACCAGCTAAGACCAGGCTGAAAATGGCCAAAACCCCTCTAAAACCAGGCTGGTCAACCAGCTAAAACCAGCCAACCAGCTAAGGCTGGTTTAAGCTGGATTTTTCAGCAGGGGACTAATAATTTTGACCATTAATTTTTTTTTTATTAAAACTGCTTTTATTCTAGCCGAAATAAAACAAGTAAGACTTTCTACAGAAGAAAAAATATTATCAGACATACTGTAAAAGTTTTCTTGAAAATCTCAATCATCATTTGAGAAATATTTTAAAAAAAGAAAAAAAATCAAAGGGGAGCTAATAATTCTGACCTCAACTAATGTCACAGAATAACACACTGATGTGACCTTCAGCAGTGCCTAGATACAATACATTAAGAATGCTGAGTTTTATGTCATAGATTAGTTAAACATTCATTTTTTATAGAGCTGACAGAATACACACCTTTCTTTATTCAATAGAGGAAGTAAAACAAAGTTCACACTTAACTACATTTAAAGCATTAAAAGAAAGTGGAAACTGGCAGAACTGTTAGTGAGGGTTAGGGTTAGGACTAATAACGATCCACATAAGCTTTTATTTAAAAGTTTAAAAGATAAAACTGGACAGCATTTGTATTTCAGGGTGCCCTAAAAAGAAAATATAATAAGCATATATAGCAGTCTAATTATGAGAGTTCAGTACATGAAAATGGCCATACCATGAGCCTCAGACATCACTGTTTCCTCGTTCTTAGGTAAATTTGCGAGTGTAAACCCCAGGTGAACAACAGGTCTAGCAGAACAGATATCAGTTGCATGTGCTTTTGACTGTTCAACGTCAGGATCATAGGATTATTAATATGCGTGCCCCAGTCTGTGTATAACTGGCCAAAATGTTTCCTAGTGAGATTATTCATTCATTAATTTTCCTTCAGCTTCTATTTCAGAGGTCGCTACAGAGGAATGAACTGCTACCTGCATAAGTTTTACGCAGCGGATGACCTTCCAGTTGCAACCCAGTACTGGGAAACACCCATACACACATATTCACACACACACACAATGGCCAATTTTGTTCATCCAACTCACTTATACAGCATGTCTTCGGACTGTGGGAAAAACCGGAGCACCATGCAACATGCAAACTCCACACAGAAATGCCAACTGGTCCAGGCGGGACTCAAACCAGCGACCTTCTTGCTGTGAGGCAACAGTGCTAACCACTGAGCCACCGTAGCGCCCCTACATAGTGAGATTACAACGGTGATAATTGTCCTCTCTTATTTTTAAGTTTATCCAAGTTTATATTAAACTTACTGTGTGGGACTCTTATTTTGAAAACGGGGGATGCAGGAAAGTCCCTTTGAATAGAGCAAAAGCCAGCATTGTTTTCTATTGCTGCGTCCCAATTCGCATACTTATACTATGCCCTAAAAGTATTTGCTTTTTTTATGAAGGAAAAATATATACTTTTGAGTGTGTAACAGAAGAGTATGCAAGTTTGGGACATACTACTTCCTCCTTAACAGATCGTGGTGTTGCTAAGTTATGAGCCCTGTCAATCATCCACATTTCTCTCAAATTTAATTACCTACCTTATTGAAGAAGCAGCAGCAGGATAATCTCCCATTCACAAGTCTTTCATGCAGAGAAATCTCCTCAGGTCTTTGGCTAATAATGCATTCAGACGTTAAAGTCCAAACATATCTTTATATAAGTTCAGTATTGTTGTTGCAGATGAATTATAACACAGAAAACACGATTTTAAATGTGTTTCAGTTGGCTAGATATTGATTACCAGTCATACAAACATCTTTTCTGAAGCATCTATACTTGGTCTTGGATGGTTGGTCTCACACGTCCATCATGTTTGTAGTTTATTTACAGTTTTCACCCGCGTTTGTAGTTCTAATCGAAATTACGTCCAACACGCAATGTACTGTGGGCAATATCAGCGGTTAGAGTACGGACGGTTCAACACTTAAAAGTTTTACCGATTTTAACTCCAACTTGAAAGCCTAGTAAGAGCTTGATTAGCTAACCCAGGAGTGTCTGATTGGGGTTGGAACTAAACTTTGCAGCACACCGGCCCTCCAGGACAGAGTTTGGACACCCCTGTAGTAAACCATTCAGAAACCTTTGGCATACTCTTTTCAACATACTACGATTCGGGACATATTCTATTTTTAAATTCTATTTAGGATGGATAGTATGCGATTTGGGACGCAGCATATGTTTTCATACCAACCATCTGTTTACAGCTCGTCAGAATGCAAAATGTAGGATATACGGATTATACATTTATTTAGTACCAAGAGGCATAAATTGTTTAATTGTATATTAAACAGTAGATTGTGAAATTTGCCCTGTATGTTTGTAATGAGGCAACAAACACACTGCTCAGTATGTGTTTATTGCACGTTTATTTGTCATACGGCTCAGCTCCTACCAGGGGCGTTGCTAGACATAACGCTCTAAAACGCTTTTAAATAAATAACAGTATTATTTTTATCATACAATTATTATTCTAAATAAATAACAGAAATTAATTCTAAATGTAACTGGAAAACAATCTAAAGACACAACTGGAGTGATGTTTGATAATTTAAGAAATATTTTGCATGAATATTAATTTCATTAGAATGAAATTCTATAGACAATTCTATAGATAAAAAGATGTTTTATAGAATTATCTGTTGTGTGTTGTCTTAGACCCGACTCATGGCCGAGAATTTATTAAATCTCACCTCCCTGACTGATCATCCCTTTTTTTTTGCTTCCTACAAACAATCTTTCCGGAGCCATGCTTAGTCTAAACAAGATAACCATCATATTATTTGAACTTTGTTTTGTCGACTAGCAAAACTCACTGCCTGCTGACACCTACACATAAAAGACTGTTACGCCGGTTTCACAATGCATGAGTGGCGTGCGAGCAGCGCGGCTATTTTTGCAAGTTCACAACCAGGTAGAGCGTCAGCGTCAAGCAGGAGCGCTGTGTGAGGTGCGCAGGTAGGCATGGGATGGTAACTGTTTTCAAGGTATACCGCGGTTTGGAAAAGTCAAGGTTTTAAAATTTTCTGTAATACCGTTCCTAAGGTATGTGTTAGATTTTTTATTTACTTTTTTTTTTTTGTTTTTTAGGAGAACAGTATATTCAGCAGAAAAGATATCCAAAGATGCCGTTTTAAATTGTAAATAAATCCGTGTTTTTGAAACTAATAAAGACAGCAGAAGTCAATGATTCATTTGAATTACTTAGCCTGACATGTTTACTGCTCCAAAATATTTAAAGTTTTTAAAAAAAATAAAATTTATTGTTTTCAAAGAGGGGAAAAAAGGTATTTGTTTTTTACCCAGACATTTAAGAAGAATATATTTTAGAGTAGAGATCACAACACCGTGATACTGTGAAACCGTGATATTTTAATCCAAGGTTATCATATCATCAGAATCTTACACCGGCCCATGCATATGCGCATTTTTTTTTTTTTACTGCGCACATGCTCAGTTTGCTTTTTGATTAAACTACATTGCTTTCACCAGCATTGGTTTGAGTGCACCTAGAGAATAACGTCTTTATTCTGGGATTACCACTCTTAATGCAGAGGATGATCCGAATTCCAGTCTGTGTTTTTATATATAGTATACCTTCAAAATCTCTTTTGACATGTTTAATTAAAATTCTTTCGAACATAATTAATACACAACTCGGGAGCAAAATAGGTTACTCTGGTGTAAATATTAGATAGCTCACTCACTCCATCTAGGTAAAATATGCCTACCCCACTAGAGTTGAAAAGATCTAGCAAAGCATCGACTCTGTTAAAATATTTCTGACATATTAAGTATAATTATTTAGCTCGTGTTTATTTTAGAGCACATCATGTTGTGCGTGTGTGTGAGTGTAAGAGAGAGAAAGCTGCCTGTCAGAGCATAGTGCATTAATATTCTTGACTGATCCCAATACGGTCAATATGGAGCTGCTGGTTCTATGGGGTGTTACGAAGAGAATTCCAGGAGAATTTTGAACCACACACATGTAGATTTCCAGCCTGATCTCACGAGAAACCGTAAGTATTTTACGTTTTGTCAGTTTAGTGGCTAATTCGTACGAATTCGTACAAGTTCATTCGTACGAAATTATACGATTTTAAAAAGGAGGCGTGGCACCTAACCCCACCCCTAAACCCAACCGTCATTGGGGGATGAGCAAATCGTACGAAAATGTACGAATTAGATCGTACGAATTCATACGAATTAGCCACTAAATCAAAAAGTTATGAATTGCCGTGAGATTGTGTTGAGATATCAGAGAGCAATGTAGCTTAATGAATCAATGTAGTATATGGCACCTTTAAAATAAAACACAATGTAATCAAATGTTGGAAGAAATCGTCAGGATGGTTTCATTCTTGTTTTTGAGTGTGCTCAAAAAACATGAAATCCTGTGAATTAAACATGAAAAAAGGACAATGTTATTCATCATTTCTGCATTACATATTATATATTTCTTTCATTTACTTTTCGGCTTAGTCCCTTTATTAATCAAGGGTCGCCACAATGGAATGAACCACCAACTTATCCAGCATATGTTTTATGCAGCTGCAACCCTTCACTGGGAAACATCCATACACACTCATTCACTATGTTCAATTTTAGCATACCCAATTAACATATAGCGCATGTCTTTGGTCTTGGGGGAACCAAAGCACCCGAAGAAAACCCACACGAACACGGGACAAACATGCAAACTCAACATCAAAATGTCAACTGACACAGCCGAGGCTCGAACCAGCGACCTTCTTGCTGTGAGGCAAAGGTGATACCCACTGCGCCACTGCATTTTCAATATTTGATTCGTTTACATTAATAAAATGCATAAGTCTGTTAGCTCTCATTCACGCAGAATACATCTTTGCTTCTGAAACGCAAGAGATTTGGAATGGTTTGAAAAAACAGCACTATAAAGCATGAGGGCACAACCACTGAACACTTGTAAACTGAAACTTGCAATGAAACCGTGTGTGACGCTTCAAAAGACTCAAGATACAAGTGTAACAGTCACACACATCCATCATTCGCATTTTTACATTAAAATACAATAGAAAAGTAGCGCATTGGAGAGCAAAAACGTGTCCTGTGTGAATGGACGCTTGGTACGGTGGCCGAAAGGGCTTAACTCACTGCTATTTAAGAAAGCACATGCAATTACAAAACCAGCAAATTAAAGGTGCAGTAGGGGATTGTCTTCAGAATTTTTTTTACTATTCTTGTTGAAAGTCTTTTCACATTCTAATATTAATGATTAATGAAGTTCATTTTCTTCTCGGCTTAGTCCCTTTATTAATCTGGGGTCGCCACAGCGGAATGAACCGCCAACTTAAACAGCATATGTTTTATACAACAGAAGCTCTTTCAGCTGCAACCCATCTCTGGGAAACATCCATACACACTCATTCACACTCATACACTACAGACAATTTAGCCTACCCAATGTATGTACCTGTACCGCATGACTTTGGACTGTGGGGGAAATAGGAGCACCCAAAGGAAACCCACACAAACGCGGGTAGAACATGAAAACTCCACACAAAATGCCAGCTGACCCAGCCAAGGCTAGAACCAGTGACCTTTTTGTGAGGCGACAGCACTACCTACTGCACCACCGCATCGCCATGATTAAAGTTTATTAACTAAATAAATGTAGATGTACTTTTATATTCTTGGTAAAGTATAAGACTAAAAAATGTTTGTAAAATTAAAATTTGTCGAGCCGAAAATTCCATAAAATAGCCTAAACTGTCTGTCAACAAATGTAGATTTGTACATCTTCGCACCTGTTCACGCAGATCCGCCGTTTGCGCGTTCACGTGCACACGAGAGAGAGAGAGTGACAGTGGTAAAAACAAATGCTGAATCAAAACTTTTTAAAATCCTGAATCAATATTGGAGTTCCACGGTGGAGGAAGGACGACACCATCTTTCTTTTAGAAATGTAATGTTATGTTTTAAAACTCTTTTGGTCATGCCAAGCCATGAATGGGGAAAAGTGGTCAATATGGTGAATAAAATCCCGCCAACTAGTACAGGAGCCAATCACTATTGGGGAGGGGCTCAGACCAGACGTAAGTTTTTGCAGATTTTGTGTGATTTGGATGTTTAGAAATGAAATTAAAGAGACAGTTGTTGTTTAATTTTATTGGTGATTCTTAATATGAAATTCAATGGTAAGCTTGGCAAGCAGTTTTGGAGAGTTTGATGTTTCCCCATTCAGAGAATGCCTGAAAATACTGCCCGAGAGGTGTTTTAAAGATGGCCGCTGTGTGAAATGACTTGCCTTAAAGGAACTTTGGCAAAGCTTAAGTAGATTTTGTTGTTTTACGAATGGGTTATTTGCACGGAAGTGTTCTTCAGCAACTGAAAAATTCCGGCAAATGTTTGATGTGACTATTTAATTTTTTTTAAGGCACCTTTTACAGCATTGATAATGTCGATTTTTATTTAGTTTAACAACAACCCTGCTAAAAAATCCAGCTTAAACCAGCCTAGGCTGGTTGGCTGGTTTTAGCTGGTTGACCAGCCTGGTTTTAGAGGGGTTTTGGCCATTTGGCTGGTTTCTAGCCATTTCCAGCCTGGTCTTAGCTGGTCAGGCTGGAAAATTACCAGCTAAATTCAGCTAAAACTAGCTTGACCAGCCTGGTTTAAGCTGGACATAGCTGGTTTTGGATGTGCTCCCAGCCTTGCTAGGCTGGTCAAGCTGGTTTTAGCTGGTCATTTTCCAGCCTGACCAGCTAAGACCAGGCTGGAAATGGCTAGAAACCAGCCTGGAAATTGCCAAAACCCCTCTAAAACCAGGCTGGTCAACCAGCTAAAACCAGCCAACCAGCCTAGGCTGGTTTAAGCAGTTTTTTTCAGTAGGGAAAACCCAAGTAAATAGCGCTATTCCACCTAGCCTGCTTTCCTGAGGTGAAGTTGGTTTTATATTCACATTGGTTCATTTTTGAACAATGACAACCTGTGATGTGGCTCCCTATATTGTTTAACATGTTACTTTGAATATTTGGTCTGAAATAGCATGTAAGTATGGCTTAGTAATAAGTGTAATTCCTGCACCCCGCCGGCCAAGCACTAAGCAAACAGTAGTCGCTTTAGAACAAAGCACGTGAGAGAGTGAGACCACCAAATCCTTGCATGCATAACATATTACACATTATGACAAGATTTGCCTGCTACACAACTGAAAACATGCTAGATATAATACAGTTTTTCATTCTGAATTGTAGTATTATCATGGTTTCTTCAAATCAAATTTAAGACTTTTTAAGACCCTTTTTAGACCATTATTAATGACATTTTAGACTTACATAGGGCCAAACACTAAGGATTTTTTCTAATGGGCTGCTTACTTCTGTAAAATAGTTTTTGTATTATGGAAGATCATGTAAAGGGATGTGCTGCTTTAGTTTTCTTTCCCTGATCAGGGAATTTAATAGGGAGAATACGCTGTAAAAATGTCTAACAGCTGTTGCGAATTGTGTCTCTTTGAAATATAAAACTTAAATATATATATATATTTTAAAAGAAGTTTTGAGATGGGTTATAGGTGATTAGGTGTCAGCCAGATTGGGAAGCTTTAATTGGACATAATTAAATGAAGACCTTTTTAAAATCATTTAAGACGTACAACACTATATTTCAGTCAATTTAAGACTTTGTAAGGCCTAAAATTTCACACTTTTTAAGACCCAGCGGACACCCTGATTATAAAGTACTATAACATTTTCTAACCAGCGAATGACATGATCTAGTGGGTTGTCTACTGTCATCTTTAAGGTGTGCGTGTTCGTGATATCAGGAGGCGAGGCTTTGGACGGCAGGAAAGGGATTGTGTTTTATGCTAGATATTATGCTAAACGGTTAGCATTTTGGCAGATCACCTACTGCACCTTTAAGAAAAGATCTTCATCGGTTTGACAGCATACATGTTGCACATTTTCACAATGCAAACAAATAAAGAAACCGAGCTACATATCTCGCAACACAAACAAATTAAGAAAACATGCTGCATTTTCTCACAACACATGCAAATAACACAACGGAAATGTTTCAAGGGGAACCTAAAACTTGACGGACTCTGGTATTTAGGTTATGGTTATTGAGTCTAATAATATAAAAAAAGACAAGATAATCATGTAATCAGGATATTAAAATAAACAAAAAATCTCACCTTTCATAGATCACCTACAACTTCACTGAGCAATAGTCATGGCATAATAAACATGTCCCAGCCGGGTCCGTCACGTTTTTGGTTCCCCTTAAAACAGTTCCGTTGTATTTCATTGCTATTTGCATGTGTTGGGAGAACATTGCACTATGTATTCTTTATATGTTTTGTGTTGTGAGAACTTGCAACATGCATGCCGTCAAACCGATGAAGATCTTTTCTTAATATGCTGGTGTTTTTTGTAATCCCATGTGTTTTCTTAGCACATTAAGCTCTCTCGGCCACCGCACATAGTCTCTTAAAGGGATAGTTTACCCATTTCATCATTTACTCATTCACCCTGCACTTGTTTAAACCTCTTTGAGTTTCTTTCTTCTGTCATAATAGTATAATGAAGAACGCTACGGTTACTAAAGTAACCCTTCGTTCCCCGAGGGGGGGAACGGAAATGCTATGTGGAAACTTCCACTATGGGGATTTCGTCAGAATCCAATCATCTGAAAGAGTATAAAAACGGGCCAATGAAATGCCAATGAGTTGGCAGCGTCAGCGTGCACAGCTGGCGTCAATGACAATCAGTCATGCTATAAAGACGCAGCCAGTGCCATGCTCGACATCCTTTTCTAGCTGAAGAGACTTTCACGCTCAACAGCTAAGGGACAATCGTTGTGGCGAAGGAACATAGCATTTCCGTTCCCCCCCTCGGGGAACGAAGGGTTACTTTAGTAACCGTAGCGTTCCCCTTCGGATGGGGAACTCCAATGCTATGTGGAAACTTCCACTATGGGGAAATCTATGGAAAACGCCACAACGAAAGAACCTTACTGCGCCCCTGGCGAAGGGTGTGCCACGCAGTAGAGCAAGCGCACCTACAACGCCCCGAGACACAGTCTTCCAACGTGTCCCCTGGCCCTCACTTACCTGTTCAGAAATGGTTATATTTTTCGGGGAGTCGCAATAACCCAGTAAAAAGGTTTTGATACGACAGTACGTTGGGAAAGCGTTCAGTCCCGATAGGGAGGACGCTGCGGAGCTCACCTGCTACCCAGAGGGGAGACCTGGTGACAATCTATGGACCAGCCCAGAGATGGGGGGGTCCTAGCATAAGGATGGTTAGCGGGGAGGGAAGACACGAGCCTGCCCTAGAAGGGGGGACTATACCGTGGCTGAGTGAACGTATGGGATCGCCAGCGGGGATCACACATAGCAGGCACCTATACCCAGAACGCGGGCTGACCAGCGGGCATGCCGACAACGTAACGGGCCAACACCTGACTCCTCCGCTGAGTCAGGTGCTGGGGGCCTCGGAGGAACTCTGCAGGGTTCGCCAAAGAAATGGGGAACTAACTGACAAAGCTGAAAAAGCGCACGTATCTCCGGGTTAGGGAGAGTGGCGCAGCAAGCGTGTTTCGACACCTCAACCGAATCGTTTCCTCAATCACCAAGGGTTGCCTAATACCCTTGAGGAAACCGGCTCCACTCGCAGATTGTAACCTTGCAAATGTATTGGGTGTCACCCAACCCGTAGCTCTACAAATGTCTGTCAGAGAGGCGCCGCGTGCTAACGCCCAGGAGGATGCGATGCTCCATAGTGGAGTGCGCTCTCACCCCCGGGGGACACGGCTCACCCTGGCCCAAAGGCGAGGGAGATGGCATCCACTATCCAGTGGGCCAACCTCTGTTTAGATACGGCACTTCCCATCTGCCGACCACTGTAATGGACAAAGAGCTGGTCAGAGGATCTAAGGCTCTGAGTGTGGTCCCCATATATTCGCAAAGCGCGAACAGGACACAACAATGAAAGGGCTGGGTCTGCCTCCTCCGTGGGCAGCGCTTGCAGGCTCACTACCTGATTGTTAAAACGATGTGGTAGGAACCTTGGGCACATAGCCGGGCCGGGGTCTCAGGACAACGTGAGAGTAGGCCGGCCCGAATTCTAGGCACGAGTCACTGACCGAAAATGCCTCCAGGTACCTAACCCTCTTAACCGATGCCAACACGGCCAGCAGAGCTGTCTTCAAGGACAGAAATCTCAAGGATACTGAGTCGAGTGGTTCGAAGGGATCTCCACGTAGGCTCGTAGCACTACCGCGAGATCTCAAGAGGGTATGAGAGGGGGGCGGGGGAAAACATCCGCCTCGCACCTCTGAGGAACTGGATGATGAGGTTATGCCTCCCCACGGTGCCGCCATCCACGCATCATGATGAGCGGAGATGGTGGCCACGTAAACCCTCAGTGTGGAGCGCGACAGCCTTCGCTCCACCTGTCCTGAAGGAAAGAAAGCACAACACTGATCTGGCAAGATCGGGGGTCTTCTCGGCGAGAAGCGCACCACTCAGTGAATAGACTCCACTCCAGGGCGTAGGCATGCCTCGTAGAGGGTGCACTAGCCTGAGTGATGGTATTAACCACCGCCACCGGTAGGTTACCTAAGTCTTCCTCGTCGCGTCTTATGGACCCCACGTGGAGGTTCCACAGAACTAAGCGAGGGTGCCAGATGGTGCCCTGTCCCTGAGAGAGTAGGTCCTCTCTCAAAGGGACTCGCCAGGGGGGGTGTCGCGAGGAGGGAGAGTTCTGATATCCAGGTCCGGTTGGGCCAGGGGCGCAACTAGCAAGACCTGCCCCTCGTCCTCCCTGACCTTGCACAGAAACTGCGCGAGTAGGCTCACTGGGGGGAGTGCATACTTACGCATGACTCGGGGTGGAGTCGCCATTCTCCCGGGGAAGGAGCTGCCGTGAGAGCCTGTTGGCCGCACGGTTGAGCCCATCCGGGGTGTGAATAGCAAGCAGCGACTTCAGCCGCGTATGACTCCAGAGGAGCAGACGGCGAGCGAGCTGAGACATGCAGCGGGAGCGTATACCCCCCCATCTGGATGGAATACGCTACCGCGGCCGTGCTGTCCGTCCTGACCAGCACGTGTTGCCCCCTCAGTCACCGGTAAAAAGCGGCGCAGAGCGAGAAACACTGCCAACAGCTCTAGGCAGTTGATATGCCAATGCAGCTGGGTTCCCCTCCACAGGTCCGCAGCAGCATGCCCGCTACACACGGCCCCCCCACCCCATACTGGAGGCATCTGCCGAAACGACAGCCTGCCTGGACGCCTGACCTAGGGGCACACTGGCCCGTAGGAAGGAGGGGTCCTTTCCAGGGGGTGCGGGTGCGGTGACACAGCGCAGTGACAGTCACTCGGTGTGGGCCCGCGTGCCATGCGCGTCTGGGGACCCGATCGTGAAGCCAATGCTGTAGTGGTCTCATATGGAGCAATCCGAGCGGCGTGGCCGCGGCTACGGATGCCATATGCCCCAGGAGCCTCTGAAATAATTTCAGGGGGACCACTTTTTTTTTTTCTGTCGAACTCTCTCAGACAGTTCAGCATTACCTCGGCGCGCTCTCGTGAGAGGCGCGCCTCCATAGTGATCGAGTCCAGCTCCAACCCGAGAAAGGAGATGCTCTGCACGGGGGCGAGCTTGCTCTTTTCTCGGTTGACCTGAAACCCCAACGGGCGGAGGTGCCGGAGCACCTTGTCTCTGTGCATAATCAATTGCTCCCGAGAGTGGGCTAAAAATCAGCCAGTCATCGAAATAATTGAGCGTGCGGATGCCGGCGAGCCGAAGGGGCGCGAGGGCACCCCCCGCGAGCTTGGTGAAAACTCGCGAAGACAGAGAGAGCCCGAAGGGGAGGACCTTGTATTGCCATGCTCGACCTTCAAACGCAAACCGCAGAAACTGCCGGTGGCGTGGAAGTGTGGAGATATGAAAATACGCGTCCTTCAGATCTATTGCTGCAAACCAATCCTGAGGACGAACGCATCGCGTGATGCGCATCTGCGTAAGCATTCCGAAGCGCAGCCTGTGAAGGCAGCGGTTCAAAATGTGCAGATATAGGATTAGCCATAGCCCACCGCTTTTTTTTTTTTTTTTTTTTTTTGGGGCACGATGAAGTGCGGGCTGTAAAACCCGCGCTCCATCTCGGCTGGAGGGCCGGCTCGATTGCATCCTTCGCCAGGAGGACAGCAATCTCCTCTCGCAAGACAGGGGCGGACGCAGGACTGACCCTGGTCGCCCGTGAACCTGGGAGGCCGTTTAGCGAACTGAATCGCATAGCCGAGTCTGGTCGTATGGATGAGCCATTGCGATGGGCTGGCCCGCGCTAACCAGGCAGGCAGAGCCCCCGCAAATGGTCCCACCCGCACGATCGCTGACGTGCCAGCGGCGGGGCAGCGTGGAGTGAGTGGGCTCATCCGGGGAGCGCTGGGGTCCCACAGGAGAGCAGGAGAGGAGATGTTCTCGTCTCGCACTCAAACTCCAGGAGAGGGGCTGGGAGTGGAGAGAAAGGAGACCGTTCTCTCGTGCTCCATGAGCCATTGGCGAAATGCACCCATCCTGCAAGCTGGAAGGCATAGCGTCCCAGACTGGCAGTGTTCAGGCTGTCACATCCGGAGGAGGGGAAAAGTGCTCTTTCACTGAGGATTTTGATGGCGTTTTTTTTTTTTTTTTTTTTTTTACGCCTTTAAATAACGTGCCCCGCCCTCCAGCGGGGAAAGAGCAAATTCCCTCCTCCCCAGATGGCCCGCCTCAGGGACGCTTCGCGGTCCGTTTTACCGAACTTAACGGCGCCCTGGGCGGGGGACGCTGGTTGCCGGCGCGATGCTCGGCGCAGCCGCGTGGCCGGAGGCGCAGGCGGGGGCGGCGAAACAAAGCTGCGGGCGGGCGTCCTCGGCGAAAAAGCAGTGGATGTGGATGGCTCGGCGGGGGGGAGCGGTCATACAATCCCGCCGATAGAGACCTCGCCCATCGCCTCCGACTGCTCTATCACCGGCGTGAATTCCTGGGCGAATTCACCGCCAGTGTCGCCGAACAGGCCAGCCTGGGATATGGGTGAGTTAAGAAAGCGAACTTTGTCAACGTCACGCACATCACCAGGTTTAGCCTGAGGTGGCATTCCTGGATCACGGATGTGATCATCGTCCTTCCCAGGGCACACACAGCCGACTTTTTTTTTTTTTTTTTTGTAAGAGCATAGTCGGTTGCGGTGCGGAGCGCATGCTCAGTCCTGGGTCAGAACCATCCTCGCGCAGCCGGGCCAGCGCCTGCGCTTGGTAGCGCTGGTAGGTGGCCATAGCGTGCATGGTGAGGGGGAAGGCGCACGCAGCACTCTGCGTGAGCCTACTGTGCCCAACCAGGAAGAAGGGGATGGGGAGGCTTAGAAGGTCTCGCCTTCATCCTCCACATCACACCCCTCTAATCGGTCCGGCCGCGGAGCTGGGGGATAAACCATCTCCAGAGCCACGGCCGAAGCAGCCTGGGGAAGCACAGCCGCAAAGTCTGCTTCTGGATTCGACGCCGCGCTCAAAGTCCCGGAGGGAGCGAGCGGGTTCGAATCCTCGTCAGACCTTGACAGCCCAACCTCCAAGGATGGTGAGGATGGAAGCGCACGCAGATCGGGCAGAAAAAAGTGCCCTCAGGACAGCGTGAGCTTACTGTGCACTTCCGGGAAGAAGGGGACGGGAGGCTTTGAAGGTCTTGCCTCCTTATATCCTCCACATACACCCATCTAGTCGGTCCGGCCGCGGGGCTGGGGGATAAACCATCACCAGACCCACGGCCGAAGCAGCCCGAGAAAGCACGGCCATCATGTCTGCTTTTTAGATGCTAACGCCGCGCTCTCCATCCCCGGAGGGAGGGAGCGAGCGGGCTCGCATCCTCATCAGACAATGACAGCCCATCCTCCGATGCAGCGATGGACATCTGACCCCCGGTGTCATCAGGTGAGAGAGCGACCATCCCAGGACGGAGCGCTTCTCTTCACCTGAAGCTTGGATGGAGCGCGTGGAGGAGCGAGAGGTCCACGGCCCGGGGGCGGCGGATTTACTCTCACTGAAACCCTCAGATCTGCCCGAGTGCCAACCGCAGTGCGGGGGACAACTGGGGTGGGTGGCTCTTTTGCAAGAGCGAGCCGCGATCTTAACTGCGCAACAGACATGACATCAGTGATGGCATGCACTGCCCGCGAGCACCGCATTAACATGCTGGACCCCCAGACATGAAACGCTGTGCTCGTGCCCATCATCCGGGGATAGGAAACCACCGCATCCAGAAACGCACGGTCGGAGTGACGTCTTGAAAAAGACGCGCTGCACGACCGTGTTGCTCTTTTAGGAAAGCTTTTTTCCTATATACAAACCGCTCTTGGAGGACCGGACCCAAAGGACGCCAGGCAAGGGAGAAATACCCAGCTCGACCATCTGCCACTGCGTATACGCGCTCTGGACCGGGAGAAGCTGCTTCTCGATCTCTCTCTGTAGACACAGGTTGGAGATACCCTCAAAGACTCTCTCAGAAGCTTCGTGAAAGGCTCTGAAAGCGAAAGGATGTCGAGCATGGCACTGGCTGCGTCTTTATAGCATGACTGATTGTCATTGACGCCAGCTGTGCACGCTGACGCTGCCAACTCATTGGCATTTCATTGGCCCGTTTTTATACTCTTTCAGATGATTGGATTCTGACGAAATCCCCATAGTGGAAGTTTCCACATAGCATTGGAGTTCCCCATCCGAAGGGGAATTCTAGTTGATGACATCCATTGACTTTTTCCTACAATAGAAGCCAATGAGTGCCATCAACCAGCATTCTTCAAAATATCTTTTTTTCAAGAAAACAAAGAAACTCATACATGTTTAAATCCAATGGAGTGAAAGTAAATGGTGAGTTCATTTTCATTTTTGAGTGAACCTTCCCTTTAAATTAAAAATGTCATCCTTTGTAACCTGCTTTACTGATTTAAAAATACATGAAAATGTATATTATTTGTACTTAATCCAGAGCACTTAATCCATATTACTTACGATAAGAAAGCAGGCTCCCAATATAACTGCTTTTATTTTCACATCCAAATCCATTGGAAATTGTAGGCCAAAGTTGTCTGCATCAGTAAAAGCTTCTGCCTCAAATCCCGACCACTGTTTGCTAATTCGACCAATCACTGAGGACTCATCCAGTGACATCACCTGACAACAAATAAGAATATGAAGTTTGAATGTTGGATGAGCATCAGATAGACACATAAAACGGTGAACAATTTAATTTGTAATCCAATTGAAACACATGACATTCATGGCAGGGCACATAACATGTTTTATATAATAAATAATAAAGTAATATTCTGAAATCAAGATTATATGATGCACTGAAAAACAATAATTGACACCAATGTTTTAAAACATTCTAAATGTATTTACACTGTCACATTTGATCAAGTAGATGTGTCCTTACAATTTTGTTTTTTCAATAGAGTGCAGGAACTATGACATCCCCTTGTAGGCTAATAGGTTGCTAGCATAAAACTGGTTCCCTCGATAAAATCCCTATAAGATTTTCCCATAGGCTTTTCGAAGATTGCAAATAATAAGCTCTGTGTTCAAACACAGTTCATTACACTTACACGTTTTGTCCAACCGGATAATCCTCACACGAAAATATAACTTTAAACTCTTTTGGATCTTAAATGTAAACGCAAGAATTGAAAAGCTAACATTAGGCTATAAACGAACTACAATGTTTCGGGGTGCTCGCCTGTGACGTCAGCACCACCCTGCTACAGACAACTTTTCAAGCTTATTTTTAGAAATATAGTCCATAACAAAGAGTTAATCTCTCTGTTTATTGTATTATAATGCACGCTATATAGTATAAACAAATAAATAAGCAAAAACACATAAACCTATGTGCCTTTTGGATATATTTATGTGGGAAATACATTTTGTTTTGCGTTACGATTATTGTAAAATTTTAAAACTATGTATAAATGTGTCTACATAGTATTATCATAAGACATATTTAAATAATTGTATCGCTCGCGTGCGAACAGCCCGCTTACCATAATAACAGATGACAAAATGAGGCGTGAGGGAAAAGTCTATATGATTGCAAGTTCCATCATGGATAGAGAACAACATTCAATATTCTTTTTTTTTTTTTTGTCTCGATGTACAGCGAAAAGCAGCCCTTACAGTGACCTATGCTATCAATTTTAAGGAGGAGTGTAAATATTGCAGTTATGACAAAGTTAAATGTGTTTAGATGAAGAAAAAAAACAAGAAAAAATCAATCGATCACGTTAAAATGACAGTTAATATGTATGTATGTAAATATGCATTTTTTTACACATTTATTCACATGTTTGCATTACTGAGAGCAGGAAAGAGACAGGCTGCACTGATAAGCAGTATCTCCATAATATAGTTTAATTAAAATAAATGATCAACAAATTAATCTGTCTTGACGGTCTTTACAAGTAAAGGCATTATCTACACACAATATGAAATCCCAATTAGAAAAATACTACAAACTATCAAATACTACTCATGAAAATACTACAGACAAATATAACAGACAGATGCAAATGCTCAACACAAGCGAGCTGCATTCCAGACCAGTTCAGCTCGATGACGTATATTGTCTCCGACATCACCTGTAGTCCCATTTAGCAACTTGATAGCAACCGTCTTTTTAAAGACGCATAACCGGTTTGAAAAAATCAAGAGTGAGATGTAACTTATGTGTTTTATGTCAAAGAATAAAACGTGAAAGTATATTACCTTATTTAGGACCTTATTTAAATGATTAAAACAAAATTCCAATTAAAAAAACCCATTGACTTTGAGACGAGGGAACCGGAACTGCTAAAATGTAAACATCCTTTCAGGTTTTTTCATACAAATTGACGTCAGAATTCCTCCACTCTATTGCTCTTGAATTTATTTCTAGTTGTTGAATCTGATTGCTTGAGAGCTGAAATTTCCTCGTGATATCAACACTGTTCTAGACTCTTTGATAGCCAAGCAGATGTAAAACGTATTATATTTCGACAAACACTGTGGCTGATGAACCACATAATGGATTTTTGAGTGATTTGAGTTTATAATTTATAAATTAGAAATGCCACAGAAGCATATCGATCCGCTTCATAAAACATCTGCTAATGCCCTGGTGGCGTATGGGTTAGTTTTACAATGGATTTATGCACTTTGGAATTTTAAAAGTTTGGCCCCTACCCAACACCATTATACATCATGGAAGCGGCAGGGAAAAAAAATAAATTCATTTCAATGTGTTTGTCTGAAGTCATGAACAATGACCATGGCTGGAGGATGAGTAAATTATGGAGTAATTTACATTTTGGGGTGAACTACTCATTTAAAGATATATATTTGGGAATTCCACAAAGGAAACTTTCCTTTCCTCAGCAGACATTTGAAACCTATACAGAAAATAAGGTAAACCACATCTCTCACGTATTTTTATATGTAGTTATACTGTATAGTAATTTAGTGTTTGCTTTGGCTTTTATGGGGTAATTGTTGGTGAATTCATGGATGCAGACAAGACAGAACTCTGTTGATTTGTTGATTGATCTGATGATTTTTAACAGAAGTTGATTTATTGATTGCTGTTGTATAAATGCAATATCACACAAGCAGCACTGCAATATGGCTGTATATCAGCACTGATGTGATTACCTACAAACAAATCACAACAGTGCTGCTTATACATCCATATCTCATGAGGAAACAGAACTATTTTACTATTTGTCAGTTTAGTGACAGTGGAGAGTGGGTGGTGCCAAGAGTTGTGGGAACGGAATGAGGCCGGTGCTTGAGAAGCAGCCGGAAGAACTGTCTCTCCTTTTTTTCTCTTTTTCTCTCCTTTCCCCTCTCCCCATTTACCAGGGTCTCACGGGTGTAGGAACTCATGGCGAGTGGGCAGGGCCGAGAGCCGTCGGAACGGAATGAGGCTGGTGTGGAGCACAAGTGCTACTCACTGTCACTCAAGCAGGAGTGAAGCAGGAGACAAGAAGTGTCGCCAGCCGGAGGAACCGTCACCGGACACTAGAAGACAGACAGGTGGATGGATTCCTTCACGGGGATCCCAGCTCGGCGTCAGATCTCTCAGCTGGTTGAGGACCGAATGGCAACGTGTCTGGAGAACCAAACGCCAATTTTTTTACCTCTCTCCCCTATCTCTGTCTGCCCTCTCTCTGTGTACTGTCTCTCCTTATTTTTTTCCATCTTCTTTCCTCTCGCCCCGTTTCCCAGGTCTCGCGGCTGTGGGAAATCGTGGTGAGTGGGCGGGTCCGAGAGCTGTAGGAACAAAATGAGGCCAGTGCTTGAGTGACATTGAGAAGCACCTGTGCCGCACACCAGCACTCGAGTCCCATGGAGAAGCTCTGAACTATAAAAGAAGGAGAGACAGCAGGGGAACATGAGAAAGGACCAGGCCTGGACAATTTATGTTTTACTTTTGCTTTCAGTTTGATAGGATCTCCATGTGGAGCTGCCATCTGTTTGTTTTATTTTTTACATTAATAAATTATTTAAAAGTTTGTTGGTTCTTCTTCTTCCCAATGGCCAGATGGCCATCTAACTTTGTTACAGTGGTGGCAAAACCTGGAAGAAGAAGGTATACGTTGCCCAGATGCCCTCGCTGCTGAGAGGGAGGACAAGTGTTTAGGAGTTAACCCGAGTGGAAGAGAAAACCATTCGTCTGCCCTAGAGTGTCGGGTGTTGTTTTATTTTTTCATAAATAAATTATTTAAAAACTCATCAGTTCTTTGCCTCCTTCTTCCCGATGGCCAGGTTGCCATCTAACTTTGTTACAGTGACTAACTCATAAGAATTCATACAATTTTAGTCATAAAAATGTACATTTTTTAAAAGGAGGCATGCACCCAAACCCAAGCCATAGACCCAACCGTCACTAAATTAGCAACTTACTAAGAAGTTACTAATTGGCATGAGATAGCATTGGCCATATCACAGTGCTACTCTTGTAATATCATATTATATTGAATAATTGATGCACCATACCTCAAAATTAACATCAGAACAACATTTGCAGTCACAAAATGGTCCCAAAATCTTCAGAACAGGTTCTTTTCTCTCATTATGAATGATAAACTTTGGCAGATAAGGATGCCAGCTTTGTGTTACATAACCAAGAGGGCTGCCTGAAGGGCTATGAACCTCCAGCTGAAATATATAAGACATTATTGACATAGTAAGACAGAAAAATATGGGAAATTAGAATGATTTTTGTATGTGGGTACAAAGCACAAGAATCAAAACATGCATAGTGGTGTTGTGAGGTGTACCTCTTGAAGACAGCAAGGGAAGAAGCAACTACTGCACTTAAGGGGACGAGATAAAGTCATGACTTCCTGTCCCATGTTATCCTGGATATGAAGCAGGAAGGAACGCACAGATCCACAAAACATACGACTACAAAAATGACTCTCTTCAGCGGCAAAAAACACTTGCTGCCCTAAACTGTTTTTCACCACATATTGATTGTTGGTCTCCCATCCCATGAGTACTGTAAGGGAAAGAGAACATCTATGATCATATACCATGGATTGAAACGTGTTTCAACAGCAATCAATGAACAAGGATTACCTTCCATTAGTTCCACTTTCTGATGAACTAGAAGCTGGTCAACCTGTGATAAGCAGGGTGTATTGTTATATCTTGATATATAGTGTGTTTGTTTCATGTTCACACACAGTGAAGAACAAAATTAGAGAAAACAAAATTAACTTATTTCAATTTCTGAAGGCTACAAATGTCCACAATTAAGTCTGTAGAGGTAACTGATTTGATTGACTCCATTAAATCTTCAACCACCAGACATTTCCAATCAGGTTTTTACCAGGACTCTAGACAGTCCATTTCATTATTTCAGTGATTTCATATTTCATGGAGCTACTAATCTGTTTTCCTATTTGAAAGGGGGTCCATTTTCCTTTATAAACTGGCTTATTCACTCTGCTGATGAGACGTTTAGTCACTAAACTGTGGGCTATCAGTTCAAAATCTTCTGTTGATCCAGTTGGACATTGACAACCTCTCAATTATCATGTCTTCTCAGCTTTTCTGTGGGATTTGAATGAGTTAGCGACATTGTAAATATGCAATTTTCTATAAATCAAATCACTGATGACTGAAAGTCTTGTCCATTTCTTGTCCATGCTCTAACTCAAGAGCAAGGTGAGAGGGAATTTTTTTTTTGCCTCCCTCTCCTGAAATGTATCTTATTTCCTGTTCCACCTCCTGTGACCCGTCTTCCCCTGGAATTGTGATGTTTGTGTACGGTCGGGGGGGTTCATTTTACTTGCATTTCGTTGCCTTGTACTTGTACATGTGTAATGACAATAACGTTGAATCTAATCTAATCTAATCAAATTTGACCATCATCTGGACAACCTGCTGTCAGAGTCTTTCATTTATTTTAGAACATCTTCTCACTATCTTGCAAATCAGGGAAAACTGTAAGGTTAGTAGACCAGTTAAACAGGGTTTGTGAGATAGTTTGTAACCACCAGGTCCTTGATTAGCATCAGTGACTTGGAGGTATTTAAAGGTGAAGGGTCTGGCTGCAGACTACATGCAGTGATTTTAATGTGCACACCAAACCCTCCCCCTAACCTTACCCCTCACAGTGACGTCACTAGCTCTGTTGAGTGTATATGTCCGAGGCCCTGTTTACACTAATGTATTTTAGTTTTAAAATGCATAAGTTTTGCCACGATTATGCCTTCAGTCCACACTACCCCGGATTTTTCAAGCTCCAAAAACGAAGCGATTTGGAAACGCAGAGGAGGCCGTTTTTGTTTTTAAATTCTGCTGCTTTGTGTCTGTGTGGATGAGGGAAAACAGAGACATCTGAAAACGGAGGCATGGCTGCAGACATTCGCCTATCTGATTGGGGCTTTTTCTCAATATTAACTACACAAAGTTCAGTCTTGCGTCCTTTCCTTGTAAGTTCAGACTTTGCAAGTTTTTATATATTTAAAGAAATTCTTATTACATGTCTTATCCTGTTGTCATATGTAACTTTACTGTTTTTGTATGTGTGATGATATGTTTTTTTGATTTTAGGTTGCCTTTTAAAATCTGGCAGGGGGCAACAGATGAAAATTAGCCCTTGTGGCTAACTCTGGCTTATTTACAGTCTGACTGTTTATTAATGAGCATTGTCCCTGTTAAATTAAATAAATTACAAATTACAAATATCAAACAAACTCCCGAGGACACATCGGGTAAATATTCAGGGTAAATCACCCTGGCTTTGGTGTTTCACTATCTTAACAATAAAATGAAAACATGATATAAAGAGCTGCCTATTTCCATTTTGATATTACCAACTTAACAGACACCAAAAGTGTTGAGGTGCCATGCAGCCACATATATATGACTGTCATCTTCAGTGTATGCATATTTATAACAAAAAGGAGCCTAACATAGCTGTCTCCTTTCATTTTTATTGGAAAATATGAAACATACCCTGTTTCTTTTGCTGAATATTAATTTTAATAATCAAAAATGGGCATCATAAAAGTGTGGCGTTCAATAAGTTTATACAATGTTAGGAAAAAAAGGCAAGCAATTAGTTAAATGTGTAGAATTAGGGGGTTATGTGATGGGGGGGTGCTGGTTGAAATTACAGGAGTTTTCCAGGATAAATAACAAAATCAGTGGGTGGCTGGAGATGGGTCTGAAAAACGAGAGACTCCCGGGAAAAGCAGGAGTGTTGGCAGGTTTGCTCACATATACACTCTGCGCTCTGACTACTTCAATATTGTTGATCTCAACAGGCGGTCATCGGTCCAAGCAGCGCAGATTAGCTTCGCGCTAAGGAGGGCTTTGGGAACAAATTGATCGCTGAACGATTTATATGGGAGGAGTCGCTGGGATAATTAGGTGAAAATAAATGCATATTATAAGACCATGAAAGTGTTTTTGACCTTGCATGCAAATTAGACTGTTGTTGGTGACCTTTAAAACCAAAACAGGAGCCTTTTAATGTATAATAGGGGCTCTTTAATATATTAACTTATCTTTGTGCTCAGCCAGAGAACAAGTAATAGATTTAAAAGACCAACGAGTCGTTAGATAGAGACAAGATGAATTAAATGTCACGTTATAGCTATAGTGTGATGAAATCCAGCGGTATATCCTTGATGAACTGTACGACGTGTGCTGCTTTTACCTGGGGTTCTGTGCTCAAAGCACCCACTGACTGCCTGGAGCTCAGACGTGCGCAAACACTGCCGAGCATGCCAGAGTGTGTGTGTGGTCACATAATGTACGTTTTGAGGGGTATAGTGTGGACTGAGATCTGTTCAGAAACGCTAGGTGAAACGACATTGTGGACGTGAATCATTTTCGTTCTAAAACGCTGTTAGTGTAAAATGTCTCAGCTTGCATGTGCAAGTCTGCAGGCAGACATTATTGATTTAAAGGGATAATTCACCTAAAAAATTTCTAATCATTTACTCTACTCAGGATGATCATTGGCACCTATTGACTTCCATATAGTAGTAAAAAAAATATTTACTATGAAAGTCAATGGGTACCAGCAACCAGCATTATTCAAAACAGAAGAAAAAACTCTAATAGATTTTGAAAAAGTGAAAGGTGAGTAAATGATTGCAGTGTTTCCATTTTGGGTGAACTATTCCTTTAAGTGTTGTCCATTTTAAGTGTTCATTTTTATATGCATGTAGTTATGCATTATCTTCTATCAAACTAACAGCCCTTCTTTAGTTATTCCTTATTAAAGTGCAACATATCACTGAAACAATGTCTTTCCATTTAACCAAATGTATTTTTGACATGTATTACAAAATGCTGCTGTGATGTCTGAAAATAAGCTCTCTGACCATCTGATTCTAATTCAATAGTTTAACATGATAATGAAAGCTAAATACAACTACACTGCAATCACTTTTATTGAGAAATGCAAAATTTTTTTAAAACCTCAAGGGTTATGCACATACTTCATCTTAAGCATGCTATAACCACTCTAAAGTCTGCGGTGGATCAAACACATATCTAACAAATAATTATCAGTTCCCTCTCCAAACATGCGCCAGAGTGCCAGAGGTCAGAATACCCATTAATACCCAGGAAGTGCCAGACATCTGTTTACTCTGAAAACATCTAGATAAAGGGATGTTTACAGTTCAAAGGAATAATTACCCTACACCCACAGTCTATACAAAAGCCTTGCTCTCTACAATCCCTTAAGATTCGTAATATAAAAATGGGAAATAAGTAGCTAAAGCGTGTTAGCGTTACAAATGGTGGAGACATAAACGAGGAGCAGATATAAGATAAACTATAAACAAACTTATTTAAAAAATAGGAATACATACACATAAACTTGGGATAAAAATAGAGGGACATTGGGCCAAGGGAAACATGAGACCAGACACCAAACAAAAGGTAACACAGAAACTAAATACACAAACTAATCAAACTGAAACAGGTCCTGGGGATCAAAACACAGGTGAACATAAGAAACAATAAATCAGGTGGGAAAAGGAACAAAAGACTAAGACACACCTGAATCAACTGAATAGGACAGGCACTTCCTCCTGCCATCAAGTATACGTTTGGGAGTGGGGGCAAGGTAGAGTAAGGTCAAGGAAGCTAGGTTGGGAACTGATCTGGAGGCAACTGGGCTAGACACCAGACTGGGCCCTGTTAGACTATATGCCAGAACTGGGGGGCAACTGAGATGGAAGCCAGGCTGGGATATGCATGACTGGATGTTTGGGCTGGAATCAGTGGGCTTGAAGTTTAATATGGGACCTTCAGGGCTGGAAGCTTGGATGGTGTCAGCAGGTCTAGGAACTGGGGCTGGTATGATGAGGAGCTTTCTTGTTGCGAGAACTGGGACCAGCAGGGCGAGGAGCTTATGTTGTGCCAACACTGGAGTAGAAATCATCACTGCCAGCCACTCTTGGGTTGAAGCTATCACTGGCAGGGGCTCCGGGGTTGGAGCCCACTCTGGTGAGCGCTCTGTGGCTAAAGCCCACACTGGACTAGGCTCGTGAACTGGAGCCAACACTGGACTGGGCTCGGGGTCTGAAAACAACACTGGTGTAGGCTCAGGGACTGGAGCCAACACTTGACTGGGCTCGAGGACTGGAGTCAACACTGGACTGGACTTGATGACTCGAAACAACACTAGATTGCTAGCTACATCAGGGTTAAAGTAGGTAATGCCTAGAGTAGGTAAACTTGGCTGCACACAAAAATGCCCTCCATGGACCCAGCACAAAAACCCCACCTTAAGAACACCCCAATTCAAACAGTTACATCCACATTTCAGCCTTCTTCCAAATGCTCAGGAGACCAGTATAATCTGTTCCTTATTTCGTTTGTGCATGCACTAGATGTTTGTGCATGATTGCAAAACTAGAGAAATGGGCTGGCTCAGGTAAACTTCAACTTTGCTTTCACTCCACCAAGTCCCATGCACACGCTTTAGCCCAAGGTTAGCCTTAAGGAAGCCACAATCAATCCCTGGAAGCGACTGTGGAAACATGACTGACCTAGGCATGCACTGGCATGCTAACTTTATGCCAAGTTCAGACTGCTTGATTTTCAAAGTAGTCTTGTCACAGATGTTTTCACGCTGCATGACTATCTGGGGTAGCATTCTGTCAGTGCTGCATTTACACTGTAGAATAGATCAGCGACAGGGGGTTTCACACTGTTGGACTTTACAATAGAAAGAATCACAGAAAATGTTGTCTCGGTCCACAACCAAACACATGCGAGAAGACATGAAAACAACACGGTGTAACATAGTATATCTTTTGTTAACTACATAATGAGAAAGAAGCTTTTAGTGTGCTAGAAAATCTACTTATTTAGCTCACCTGGCCTTTGAAGAAAATTAGCAATTTCTCTTAAACTTTTTTATTATTCAACCCAGTTGAGATATTGCTCAGCTGATACGTCAAACAGACATAGGTGCTTCTGCAAAATGACCACTAGTTTTTTTCCATTTCTTGGGTCCAAATAGACCAAAAGAAGCACTTAACTTCTCCCCCAACCTACCCCTGGCCTGCAGATACCCATACTATTGGATGCTGCTCTCTCATTGGCTGTAGGTAATTTGAATGGCAGACAGCTTCAGATATTAGCATGCCAAATATCTGACAGATGTTGGCGACTCATCTGTGATTCTCTCAGATCGCGTCTTTGATAGTTCTCACTTTGTGATTGTTACTCATGTGAAGGAGCACCGATTTGCTTGTGATTTCAGGCAGTTGTCAACGATTTCTCAAAACCTACCAGCGAGTCAAAATCAGGGCTAAAATCATGCAGCCTGAACTCTAAAGAGCTAATGAGAACCTACAGGCATTGGAAGGTAGTCCTGGACAATTCTTCCAGGTAGCAGCTTTTGCGTGCACAGATGCACCATAATCACTTGTTCCAACAGGAGAATGTCCTCGTACCACCACTGGGTGTTGAAATCCTAACCATCCATCCATGACATCCCATATGAAATGGGGTGAATTTCTGTTTGCTTCAAGTCCAATGTCTAAAGTTCCTAAGGAATTATGGCCATCACTTGACTCTGACTGTGCAACCACCCAATATAAAAAACTAACAAACATGTGCATACATTTTAAAGAGTACCTGCTGGTTAGGAAGAGGGTGGACCTAATGAATAACCATGACAACAAACAAGGGCAACTACGAAGATAAACAAGGAAGCTCAGAAAATCAACGGAAAATCAAGAACTAAACACAGGAAAAGAACTGGCAGAGAAACAGAGAATAACCTTCTACACAAAACGAAACAAAACAAGAGTAGCAGTGTGTTGGTTTAATGAGTAGGAGTTTAGATTAGTTGATTCCACACACTTCAACTAATAACGTCCTACATTGAAAATTCTTTAAAAACATGGAATCAATTGCCTCTACAAAAAATAAATAACTTTTTGACTCGGGTTGACAGAACTAGATGTGCTTACATGCTAACTTGCACATCATGTGTGAGTGCGTGTGTGAGTGTGTTTACCTAATCCTGACAAATTAGGGGTGTAAGTGTTTTGTATTTTGTGATTTACATTGATTTCTGTTCATTCGTGCTTTTAAATTGTCTTGTTGGAACTTGCTTGTTGTTGTAAATTTTTGATATTATATTTGCTGACGACATTCAGGTTCATGTCCCTCTTAAAAATAAGGATAAAAATGGCCTTGACTCCCTTCTAAGATGTCTAATCGAGGTTAGGACCTGGCTGTCGTCAAAAGTTTTACATTTCAATGAGGAAAAAACTGAACTGGTCTGTGTTGGGGATCCAGCCCCTCAATATTAGATTTTGGATAGCTATCAACCTATCAAAAACCTGTTTTTAGAAACCTAGGGTTTCAGTTTGATAGCGATCTGAAATTTAACAAACAGGTAAATTCAGTTGTTAAATCCATTTTTTTCCATTTACGACTTGTGGCAAAAGTGAAGTTGCTTCTCTCTTTTAATGACCTTGAGAAGGTGATCTCTGCTTTTATTTTGGGAAGACTTGACTATTACAACTCTTTGGGCTCTATTTTAACGGTCTAAGCGCAAAGTCTGAAGCGCAGTGCGCAAAAGCATTAAGGGCCGAATCCACTTTTGCTATTTTAAGGATGGAGTACCACGGCGCATGGTCTAACAGGGTTGAGCTTATTTTCTTAATGAGTTATAGGTGTGTTTTGAGAATAAATCAATCAGTCTTATCTCCCATTCCCTTTAGGAGTCAGTTGCATCGCTCCATGGCACATTTGCTGAACATTTCAAAACAGTTAGGAAAACAGTTAAACAGACCATCTGCAGCGCAAGGATAAAGAATGAGCCTCTTCCATTCAGTCTTTACTTTCACTTTCTCTCTTTCGTGGATAAGGAAACAGTGTTGCACGCACTCCACTGAAGATATCCATTAGCCTACATAATTAATTTAGTTTGTTAAGCGCAAAGATTTGTTTCAAAACTATTTCTAAATTCAGTTCTAATTTCCAACAAACAAATAAATGAGCAAAAATAACAAAGTGTGGTCAAAAAACTGAGTTATAATCAAAGACACGTCCTATGCCCCATATGTTCCAAAACCTGACAGGTGGACAAATCTAAGCTTGTTTTTTAATAAAACAAATATAAATATGCATGTAATAAATAACACTAATGATAATAATAACATCATACTAAAGCAAGTTGTCGTGAATAAACTGAAAAAAGCTCCCAAGGTTAAGAAGGCATGGAGGTATGGTTTTTATATTCATGTAGAAAATAATAATTTTTAAAATATTTTATTCCTTTATTTCTTTTTCATTTGTAAAGAGATTTTTGTATTGCTTTACATCCTGCGTCTTTTAAGCAATGTTTAAGCGAGGTGCACAACTGACGCGCTCTGTGCGGGACTTTAGACCTACTTTCAACTGGTCTATTGCTCAGTCTATTTTAGTTCCTCAAAATAGCAACGCGCCAATGATGCGCCTTAACACACCTTTTTTCCAGACCAGAACACCCAGGAGTCCACAAAGTGGCGAAAATGGATTTGCTATTTAAAAAACATGGCGGAAAATGGTAAAATTAAGGTTGCGTTGGTCTGAAACTAGCAACACGTCATGAAAACACGTCTTGCGCCCTATTGCGCCGGGTGTATGATAGGGACCTTAGTATGTGGGTATTAGTCAAAATGCCCTGAATAGAATGCAATTAGTCCAAAATGTGGCTGCTAGACTTCGGACAGGGACTCGCAAGTATGAGCACATACAGTTCTTTCTTCTCTGGGCTGGCTGCCTGTTAGGTCACGGATTGATTTTAAATGATTAATTTTTGTTTTTAAATCCTTAAATGGTCTGGCACCATCAGACCTCCTACATGTACACAATCCTGGTAGGTCACTAAGGTTTTCTGATCAGTTTATTCTTTCTGTACCAAGGTCGCGGTGTAAGCAAGGTGGGGATCGGGCTTTTGATGTTTTCAGCCCAAAACTCTGGAATGGGCTTCCACCCCTCATTATGCATGCTTCTACTCTATCTGTTTTTAAAAGCTTCTGATATTGCATCTTTATTCTGTAGAATTTGAGCCTTTTTAATGTTGAGGGGTTTGCCTTATGTTTGAATTGTTCAGCACTTTGAGCAACATTGTGTTTTAAAAAATGTGCTATACAAATAAACTAACTAACTAACTAACTGATGTTGAAAACTGAACTACAATTTTAATTGACATATCCGTCATTTATAAATAAGTACATTGTATATTAATCCAAAATCAAACATAAAGTGCTCAGGGGTAGCTTAAATAATGTGTCAATGCTCTTTGGCTAAGGGATTCGTCAGAATAAACAGCAAAAATCAGTCCAAGGCACTTGAAAAATGTGGAAAAAAATATTTAAAAGATTTTATTCACATGGCTAATCCTAAAAAAAACCTATGCAGTTCTTTGCCAAAACGAATAGGTTTTTAAGGATTAGCCACGTGAATAAAGGCTTTTTAATATTTTTCCACATTTTTCGAGTGCCTTGGACTGATTTTCGCACTTGTAAAAGATTTGAGAAATAATACTTACTAAAATATGTCCATAAAAAATAACAGAAAAGTAACTGGCAGCTTGTCAATTGTTTTTGTACCATGATTTAGAATAACAACTAAAAGTGCCACTAAAGGTCACTTAATAAAACACAAGTTGTCAGAAAGTTGTCAAATGTAAAAATGATTTTTTTTTCTTTTTTTAAATATTTCACAAATGATGTTTAACACAACAAGGAAATTTTCACCATATGTCTGATAAAATTTTTGTCTTCTGGAGAACCTCTTATTTGTTTTGTTTCAGCTAGAATTTAAAAAAAAACATTTTAAGGTCAAATTTTTTGTCCCTTTAAGCTTTATTATTTTTGATAGTCAACAGAACAAACCATCATTATACAATAACTTGCCTAATTACCCTCTACTGCCTAGTTAACCTAATTAACCTAGTTAAGCCTTTAAATGTCACTTTAAGCTGTATATAAGAGTCTTGAAAAATATCTAGTAAAATATTATTTACTGTCATCATGGAGAAGATAAAATAAATCAGTTATTAGAAAGGAGTTTTTAAAACTATTATGTTTAGAAATGTGTTGATAAAATCTTCTCTCCTTTAATGGGGTTTAATAATTCTGACTTCAACTGTATATGTATATGAATATAGTGAATGTGAATGATAAATTGTGAGAGATGAACTGCTCACTTCACTGAAACCATGATTCATACTGTTAATCACCTGGGTGAGGTACTCTAGACCAACAGGACAGCCCATAGGTCTGTCCAGGACTGGCATGATCGCCGGAACCTGAGGTGCCACATAACCTACAGCAGAGAATGCGTTTAGTATAATACTCTACCAGCATATTATTCTTAAATTAAATTCAAAAAAAATCTTGGCTTTACATTTAGTAGGCCTACCAGGGATCATTTGTAATGTGTTTGGTTAAAACTTTATTTTGATGGTCCATTTGAGTATTAGTAAACTGTCTGTTTAATATCTGTTAATGCTGCTGCTCATTTAACTGACTTTAAGAAGCTTTGCAGTACATGTCGATTTACACCAACCCTAACCCCAACCTAACAGTCTACTTATAATCTAATGAGAATTAGTTAGCATGTAGATGCAATGTAACTTAAATTCAACAAACGGACCATCAAAATAAAGTGTGACCTGTGTGGGTATTGTTTTGTCATAAACCAGAAGAAAACAATAAAAAAACTTAAATAAATGATAAATAAATAAATAAATAAATAAATAAATAAATAAATAAATAAATAAATAAATAAATAAAAATGTTTGACCTCAGTATTTGCAGATTCATCTTTTACCTGTTGGTGGTGTAGTGTAAACCTCATTTACACCAGGATGAGGACCAATCGTATACACTATGAAAGAAAGAGAATTTGATAAACTGATGATCAGATAGCTGCAAGTGCAATGGTTTAGTTTACATTCAACATCAAGATAATACATTTTTTAAAAATTTGTTATGGGATGATAGACCAGTATGTAGTTCACGAAGAAGATTTTCGCAGATTTTTTGCCAATTGTTGAATCTCTTTATTTACCTGTAAATGTATATTTATTCAGTTGTTAAATTAATTGCAGTAATATTATTGACCAATATGAAAAATGTTCATGTGATTTGTTTGCAATACAGTTTGTAAAGTAATATTTTATGTCTTTTATTATATGATAGTTTTGTTCACCAAATAAGTGGATCTAATTGGATTTGCATTGTTAACATTAAATAATTGAGTTATTTATTTAATTAAATAAATTAAAAACATATAATTGTTTATTTTCATATATTAAGTTTTTAGTTATGATACTCCCAAAATCATTCCGCATAAATCCGCAGATTTTTCACAAAATTCTGCGCAGAAATAGCAAAAACTGTCCGCAGATTCTGTCTGGCCCTGCCTATATGTATGCTTATAAACAATGAATAAAAAGTTCTGCTTAATTATATTAAAGTGTATCAATAGTACACCTCAGATCTTAAAGTAAAACAATACAAAATACAATAAAAACATTATTTAAAAAGGCCCTATAATGATTCCATTGCTTAATACAGTTATACATTTATAACATGCAACTCAGAATACTCTTTAAATTACATTTTAAAAAGTATTATGTTTTAATAATTGTAACTTAAAAACAGATTAATATGTACTTCTGCTTAAAACTAGTGGTGTAACAGATCACAAACCTCACGATTCGGATCACATTAGGGTTTTTTTAGTCACGGATTGGACCATTTTTCAGATGAGCCAAAAAGGGGAGAATCAGCCTGATCTCACGAGAAAACGTAAGTATTTTACGTTTTGACAGTTTAGTGGCTAATTCGTACAAATTCGTACGAGTTCAGTCGTACGAAATTGTACGAATTTAAAAAGGAGGCGTGGCACCTAACCCCACCCCTAAACCCAACCGTCATTGGCGGATGAGCAAATTGTACTAAATTGTACCAATTAGATCGTACGAATTCGTACGAATTAGCCACTAAATCAAAAAGTTACGAATTGCCGTGAGATTGTGTTGGGAAGATACAAATGTAATTTGCTTTCTATTTATTACAGAAACAGCCCTGCGAGAAACTTTTGGTTTTAACAAACAGAACTTAGAACCTCTAATTTTATTACAAATAAAATGAAGAATTAATCAGCTGAATAAAAATAAATTATAAAATATTAAGTACTGTGATATATTTACTGTTACTACTACTGTTGCTGATAACGCTAAATGTAGAAATCTAACATTTTAATATGTACAACTCATATTTGTTTTTAGTCTAATTTTCACTAAATTATTCAGTTATTCACTCATAAAACTTCATGTTTCATTACTAGATGTATCAGTTTTTAAGAATTATTCAGTGGCATATTTTTGATGGCTGATTGTCGCCACCTTTTCGTTAAATGATTTTTGGGGTAATTGCTGCCTACAACTTTAATTTTTGAGCATTAAGTTAAAGGGCACATAGTTTACCTCTTTTTTATGATTTAATATTAATATTATGGTTCTTCTGAGTGTGCCAGTTTAGGTTCAGTTTAAAACACAATTCAGATTTTTTTATTATAATGTGTTAAAAAGTGTCATGTTGGGGGCGTGTCCACAGTTCGCTGATTTAGGGGTGTGTTGCTTCACATGTAGATTAGTTTCGGCTTCCCACCCAACGTAACAAGGGGGCGGAGCCATGAGCTCACCCGCTCTGCGTTTGCAACAGAGACAGGCAGACTGAGAGAAGGAGCAGGAGTGAGAGGTTCAGCAATCAGTCGTACATGTACGACTCTGACACAGACCAAGCGGAGAGTACAAAATCATTTGTGTCTTTGTACAGTTTTACAGCCAACTGTGTGCTAGTTTCAAGTGCCGAGCTTGTACACAGGAACTAATAACCACGCACACTGAATTAACTTTGACTGAGGCACCGGATGCGCCGCTCGAAGCCACGACACGGCACACCAGACACTCTCTGTGGCGCGGCAGAAACATGAAGTGTCCCGAATCGTCGCGCCACGCATTTTTGAATTCTATACATAGGTTTCTGCAGCGGTCCGCGGCGCCCAGCCGTCGACTTGAGTGTACCCTGATAGAAACCTATGTTTAGAATTCTTAAACGCATGCTAGTTAAGATCACAGGGAGCTTCTGGGATCGCGAGAAATGCAAACGGCTGAAGTATAAGGTAGACTCAATAAGAAGTACACGTGTTTGCAAACCTACCTAAAGATACAACCAATAATTCCGATTAGAGCGATAATGTGGAGAATATTGATCTTGTGTTGAGCCCAATGAGCCTTGCATCTAAAAATAGAGTTAGGGTGTTCCTTTAGTGATATCGCTTCGACTCATGCTGAAAATGGCGGGCGTGAATCAACAAACTGAGGATATGATGACGCGCCTGTCAATCAATATCGGTGGGCGGGGGGACCGCACTCCTATGTAAAGTTGCGGTCGGTTTGAAAACCGCTCCAATTGGTCCACCGTTTTTTTATGTTGTTAAATTGAAAAAAAAGCACTGGGTGTGCTTATATCACCCCAATATGACGGTCTATACACCATACATGCACATATGTCTGTCCAAACAGCTTGAAAAGTAGATTTTTTTCTATAGGTGCCCTTTAAATGCATATGACTGTGATTTTAACCTTTACCATAAACATCAGTTTATTTAAACTATTAACTGTTGTTCCACTACTTCTGTGTTATTTGACTGTTTGTAACTTCATAACTAACTCAAAAGACTAAAAACTGAATTTCTTTCTTGATCTTTGCAGAGTTTTTTTCAAACACAGATTTGAATGCAGCAATTTGAGATTATTAAAAATATGCAAATCACCATAATTTATAATAGATGTTGCATGGGTGTTGAGATCCTGATCTTTTAATGAGTGATCGTGCAGCTTACACTGAATACATTAATGCAGGCTAAACAAGTAGTGACAGAAACACCTTTAATAACCCACCACATCCCGAATAACCTACTACCACTTCTTCTGTCATCATTATATTTTACAGGAAAGCCTAAATGCTTTCATACATATGATTTGAATGACGAGAGAGGTGTTCTCTCAGCAATCATTACAAATTTAGGATTAATCTACCAGTAAAAATAAATTATTAATCCATGGGTCACATGTGTTCCCAACATAATCTCACGGCAATTCGTAACTTTTTGATTTAGTGGCTAATTCGTACGAATTCGTACGATCTAATTTGTATAATTTAGTACGAGTTGCTCATTCCCCAATGACGGTTGGGTTTAGGGGTGGGGTTAGGTGCTACGCCTCATTTTTAAAATCGTACAATTTCGTACGACTGAACTCGTATGAATTCGTACGAATTAGCCACTAAACTGACAAAACGTAAAATACTTAAGTTTTCTCGTAAGATCAGGCTGGTGTTCCGAACTGTGGGTTGTGATCCCTATGAATCACAGATCAACCATGATTTGTTACACCCCTACTTAAAACTATTTCTTATACATGAATTTAATCTAGAATACCTCTTCATTCAGTACATGATTTCCACAACAAATGTTCTTTTTAAAAGAATGCTTTGTAATGTGTATGTCTTTTTCACAAGGTTAACCCCACAAAATAACATTTTTACTTTAAACATTATTAAATGCAAGTATACATTTGCTAGGATAGGAAAAATATATAGCTGACAGTGTAGCTAAACTCTCACCAGGGGGCAAGGGCACATTGACTCCAGGAGCATTTACACCTTCTGTCTGACCTGAAAGAAAGAAAGAAAGAAAGAAAGAAAGAAAGAAAGAAAGAAAGAAAGAAAGAAAGAAAGAAAGAAAGACTTTTACACAGTGAACATGAGGTTCATGAGAACATCACATCTAAGCTTAATCAAACAGTCTGTGCAAATTTAAACGCATGGACTAAATGCCACTTCAAATGCAGCTTCATGGGTTCTATTTTAACGATCCAGGCACAAAGTCTACAGCACATGGCACAAAAACTATTTTAAGGATGTTAAATACACTCTGCTACCTGACGCATGGTCTAACAGGGTTGTGCTTATTCTCCTAATAAGTTATGGGTGTGTTTTGAGCATAACGTGCTTTAAACCAATCCGAGTCTCATCTCACATTCCCTTTGAGTCAGTTGCCATGGTGCATTTGCTATTTACATGGTGGACTTTGTAAGTGGAAAAACTGAACGCTTCACTAGCGAGAAAAGAGTTAAACAGATCATCTGCAGCGCAAGGATAAACAAGCCTCCTCCATTCAGCCTCTTTACTTTCTCTTTACTTTCGTTGCATGCACTCCACTGAAGACATCCATTAGCTTACATATTTAATTTAGTTTGTTATGTGCAAAGATTTTTTTTTAACTATTTCTAAATTCAGTTTTAATTTCCAGCAAACAAACAAATGAACAATGATAACGTATAGTTATAGTACATAAAGTGTAGTCATCAAACACATATCCAAACACACGTTTAACTCTTATGCCCATATAGTGACACATCCGTCTCCAAAACTCAACAGGTGGACAAATCTAAACTTGTTTTTATTAAAACAAATATAAATATGCATATAATAAATTATACTAATAAAAATAACATTATGCAAATTGTCATGAATGAACTGCAAAAAGGCATGGAGGCATGAAAAAGGCATGGATGCAGTGGTTTTTATATTTATGTAGAAAATACAATTTTTGTAGCATTTAATCCTTGATATTGTTTCATATGTAAAGATATTTGTGTATTGCTGTACATCCTGTGTGTTTTAAGCAATTTGTAAGCGTTTGAACCCACATAGATGCATAACTAACGCGGACTTTAGACCTGCTTTTGGATGGTCAATGGCGCGGTCTATATCAGTTCTTCAAAATAGCAACCGCCAACAATGCACCTTAACACACTTACTTTATAGACCAGCCCACCCATGAGTCCACAAATTGGTGCAAATAGATTTGCCATTTAAACAACCTGGTGCAAAACATGAAAATTGGGATTGAGCTCAAAAAAATGCAAAAAAAATCATGCCACACAAGTTTTGAACCAGTATGATATGGCCCTATGTGTCACCTCTGTAGAGTTTTTGCAAATGAATGAGCACTTTCTGCATTTAAGCAATAAAGCACAACAACCCTGGATTGTGCCGGATTGTGAATACAGTTGTGGTTTAAGGGGATGGGCAGGAAGCGAAGTGGAGTACAACCTACCTTGTTACCTTAATAAAACAATAAAATGTCACTTAAAACAAAAACATCACTTTTGTCAAATTATGCAATTAATAATCATAAACAAACAGAAGGGCGACGCAGTGGTGCAGTAGGTAGTGCTGTCACCTAACAGCAAGAAGGTCGCTGGTTCGAGCCTTGGCTGGGTCATTTGGCGTTTCTGTGTGGAGTTTGCACGTTCTCCCTGCATTCGCATGGCTTTCCTCTGGGTGCTCTGGTTTCCCCCACAGTCCAAAGACATGGGGTACAGGTGAACTGGGTAGGCTAAATTGTCCGTAGTGTATGAGTGTGAGTGAGTCTGTATGGATGTTTCCCAGAGATGGGTTGCGGCTGGAAAGGCATCCGCTGCGTAAAACATGTGCTGGATAACTTGGCGATTCATTCCGCTGTGGCGACCGCGGATTAATAAAGGGACTAAGCCGAAAAGAAAATGAATAAATGGAAAAAAATGGTGAATTACTAAAATGAAAACTGTTGATTAACAGATATTTTACAGTGTAGTCCAGAGGTGCTCAGCCCTGTTCCTGGAGATTTGCCTTCCTGCAGAGTTCAGTTCCAAACAGAACTAAACAAACTAATATTTCTTATTTTTTATTGGAATTAGGTCAGGTGATTGGCTAGGTCATTTCAGCAGCTTTATTTTCTTTTCTGAAACTGACAGTTTCCTTGGCTGTATTTGAGATCTTTGTCTTGGCAATATCTTCAACCAGGTTTCATCTTCATCATCTTGGTAATGTCCAGCAGGCACACAACGTCATAAGACATTAATAAATAGGTTGTGTTGTCAGGTGACCAAAATTCAATGTCTATTCTGTGTCTAAGGACAACATTATTATGACGTCCAATAATGTTGTGAAATGACGCTGATATTTGGTTAATTTAACTTAGAAAGTGTTAGAAAATGACCAAAAATCCAACATCGAGCCAACATTATAAAACAGCATTATTGATGTCAAATACTGACATTTATTCGTCAGATATGGCAACTGAAATCCAATATCTGACAGACATCGTAGGGCGCACAGTGCTCTGAATCACGCCCAGGCGCTGTTCAGTTGGCCGGCCCTGGCCCGGTTGGAAGAGGTGTGTCAGACTGCGGTTCGGTTAGGCTTTGGCGCAGTATGCTTGTAGTGCGAGTGCAAAGCGCACCTGAGCCCAAAACTGAAGACGAGACGTGGCTTTTAGGGGCTCTTTCATATAGATTCATTATTCATTCTTACTTTTCAATAAACACGAACTGTCAAAGTTTTTTAAAGATGCCAACCCCCTTGCTGCACCTTTAGCAAACCTCCTAATACCTGCAGACTTTCATGATAATGTATGAGCGTCAAAAGTTGTGTATGTGTTCGGCTGACTGCGTGTCACTGCATTCCAGATGACTAAAAAGCAATGTCACTGTGCTGAGCGAAACCGCTTCTCTTCCTGTTGAACTGAACAATCAGATCATCAATGACATAAGCGTGCTCAGGAATGAAATGTAAAGATGCAGTGTGAGTGCGGGCCGTCGGGGGAGAGGGGGAGGGGGGACAACTGTGCTTCGGCACGATTCAAGGCAACCGTGCCAAGTGAGTATGTCCTTAAGTAGGATCTGATGCGTTTCATAAGCGTTGACTCGGATCACAAGCGTTTCTACACTGTTCTAAGCATATCAATGCGAAGAACGGGGGCTATGGCGTCTCTTTTGGAGATCAAAACAGGCTTATGAGGACAGACCGGGGCTGGCAGGCACGCCCAAATTTTCACTACCCGCCTATGTCATTTTTTACCCGCAAAAATAAATTCAAAACCACCCAATTGGGCAGGAAACCGCTCAATCTGGCAACACTGTCGCCGGCTGGCCTCGGGAAACACAGCGCTTCTGATTGGCTGGTGACTCGTTTTGATGATGTCTTTGGGATTCAATGGCTTGTGAATGGCTGTCCTGGGTTACCGAGGTGACGGACTGCTGAGAGTCGGTTTGCAGAAGTTCGTTGCGGTTTTCGCCGATCCCGAAACTTAAGAGGTTTGCATGTAAAGTTCGTGGTGACCCAATCGCGTGGCGGCGCGGTGTGCGGGCAGGCGAGAGGGGGCAGAGAGCAACAGCCAACTAATGAAAAAAGCAATGTTTCTTTGTTGCAGGGTGTTTTTATGTAACCTGGTTTGGTCCATCTCCATGGCACTGTCTTCCAATGAGCAGTTGGCATGAAGGGCGGGGCCACGCCCCGTACCATCGTAGTAAGGGTTAATCATTAACACACTGCTTGTAGATTTCACATGGTAAGTTTGTAACTATATTACATCAAATGTTACAAGACGAATACTGTTTGTACTTCTAGTTTTTCATTTACACCAATGTATTGCAAATGTCACTAGCTTTCGTTCAATACCAGACATCATACATTTCAGACAGGAATATTAATCAAAGATACGTCTGCCTTATTTCTAACATTTTAAGAGATTGTCTTACATTCATATGCATTAACTTCTCTTTGTATCTATGAAATTGTACATCTGGCAGGATGCACCCATGGCGAGCACATGACCCATGTAGGGGAGTCGTTCAATTAAGTCTTGTGAGGCAATTAGTTGAGTTTTCCTGCTGAAAATCCTGTAAAGCCCTATTGTTAGTTTATTAAATCATTTACAAAGTTGGCTGAAGGGTACCAAACATCCGCCCAAAGTATGGGTGGAAAGACTCAAATAAATTGGTCCTCTGTTATCGTAATGGAGACAAATTGGTGCCTGATTTCCAAGCCTGATTTGAACTGGTTTTGATCGCCAGGGAGTTCCTTCAAGTTAGTCTGACAGGCAATGTGTTAAATTTGGTAAAAAAAAAAAATATATATATATATATATATATATATATATATATATATATATATATATATATATATATATATACAATAAGCCAGTTATCACAGAATAAAGCCTGACAGCCTTATCAATGACCTGACTTGTGAAACTGGAGGGAGGTCTTTATGCTGGATAAACAATCAGCTTTACGCTTATTATACAGCCACGTGCAACAAATCTGAGCTCCGTAAAAAGGTGTAAATCTTGCAGAAAGAAGTGCCCTACCTTATTATTTGCCCAAATATTATTATTATTATTATTATTATTATTATTATTATTATTATTATTATTATTATTATTATTATTATTACAACATGGCACCGAACAGTCAAGAACAGCAGAGTGACAGATAAGCAGATGTATACACTCATCGGCCACTTTCTTAGGTACACCTTACAAGTACCGGCTTGGAACCCATAGATTCAACAAGGAAGTGGAAATATTCCTCAGAGATTTTGCTCCATATTGACATGATAGCATAACGCAGTTGCTGCAGATTTGTCGGCTGCACATCCATGATGCGAATCTCCTGTTCTACCACATCCCAAAGGTGCTCTATTGGATTAAGATCTGCTAACTGTTGAGGCCATTTGAGTTCAGTGAACTCATTGTCATGTTCACGAAACCAGTTTGAGATGATTCGCGCTTTATGACATGGCACGTTATCCTGCTGGAAGTAGCCATTAAAAGACGGGTACACTGTGGTCATAAAGGGATTGACATGGATAGCAACAATACTTAGGTAGGCTGTGGCGTTGATACGATGCTCAATTGGTACTAATGGGCCCAAAGTGTGCCAGGAAAATATCCCCCATACCATTACACCTCCACCACCAGCCTGAACCATTGATATAAGGCAGGATGGATCCATGCTTTCATGTTGTTGACGTCAAACTTTGACCCTACCTTGTCCAATTTTGGTGAGCCTGTGCGAATTGTGCCTCAAGTTTCGATGTGTTGTGCATTTAGAGATGCTCTTCTGCATACCTCGGTTGTAACGGGTGGTTATTTGAGTTACTGTTGCCTTTCTATTAGCTCGAACCAGTCTGGCTATTCTTTTCTGACCTCTGGAATCAACAAGGCATTTGTGCCCACAGAACTGCCGCTCACTGGATATTTTCTCTTTTTCGGACCATTCTCTGTAAACCCTATAGATAGTTGTGCATGAAAATCTCAGTAGATCAGCAGTTTCTGAAATACTCAGACCAGCCCGTCTGGCACCAACAACCAAGCCACATTCAAAGTCACTTAAATCACCTTTCTTTCCAATTCTGATGCTTGGTTTGAACTGCAGCAGATCGTCTTGACCATGTCTACATGGCTAAATGCATTGAGTTGCTGCCATGTGATTGGCTGATTAGAAATTTGCGTTAACAAGCAGCTGGAGAGGTGTACCTAATAAAGTGGCCTGTGAGTGTATATTCGTAACACAGAATGAGCCTGTGTTATTACTTTAATTATTTGTCATCACGGAATAACCAGAGTTACAGAGAGAGAGACAACAACAATTTTTCAGCAATGGCGGCTCATGCAGCCTCTCAATAGTTCCCGGAAGTTAGCACTTACAGCCAAGTTACAGCTGAAGCTGGTCGGTTTTGCACTTCCGAAAGGTACGAAGATTTAAAATTGAAGATTGTGTGTGTTTTAACGTTATCTTACATTATTTGAATTAACCACGAAGCACTTCCTGGAACAATTTGAGTCCACATGCATACTGTGATGGTCAGTCATTTTGGACTTCTGTTGTTGCAACTCTCTATGGCTTTGGGAATAACATACAGTACAGAAGTCAACATTTGAAGGGGATCAAAAAAGTTTTCCTTAATTGTCTTAAGACAAAAAAGGGTGTTGTTGAATAGTTTTAGGACAACTTTGATGAAAGGTTTTGATCCACTTCGAATATTCATTCATTCATTCATTCTTTTTCTTTTCGGCTTATTCCCTTTATTAATCTAAGGTCGCCACAGCAGTATGAACTGCCAACTTATCCAGAACATGTTTTATGCAGCAGATGCCCTTCCAGCTGCAACCCATCTCTGGGAAACATCCATACACACTCATACAATTTAGCCTACCCAATTCACCTGTACCGCATGTCTTTGGACTGTGGGGGAAACCGGAGCACCCAGAGGAAACCCACGCAAACGCAGGGAAAACATGCAAACTCAGCACAGAAACGCCAACGGACCCAGCCGAGGCTCGAACCAGCGATCTGCTTGCTGTGAGGCAACAGCACTACCTACTACACCACTGCGTCACCCCATTTTGAATATTGACTACTGTATTTTGGAATGTCATGATTGACCAATCAGATTCAAGGATTCCAGCCAGCCGTGTAAAGAGCACATTTAATCACTTTTAAATCTCTTACCTTGCAAAAACATGATGAGAACACAACGCTCCTCAGTGCTGAAAAACAACACAAAACATTTATTTTTTCATTAATTGTGAGTTTCCAGTAGGTGTTCCTGGCCTGTAGCCAGCCTGGTGAAAGAGGTGGTTCTTTTTTTCTCAAAAAGTGGAGTTTTTTGCAGTTACTCACCTAATTTTTTTATTCCTTGTATTTAAGACTGAGGGTTAAATACTCCTTTAGTGACATTTTAAGCACTTTTTTAGCTGGATTAGCTTGTAAGATGGTCATCATAACCTCCATTTTTGATGTACCAAAAATATTTATTCATTCATTCATTTTCTTTTCGGCTTAGTCCCTTTATTAATCCGAGGTCGCCACAGGGTTTGAACCGCCAACTTATCCAGCACATGTTTTACGCAGCGGATGCCCTTCCAGCCATCTCTGGGAAACATCCATACACACTCACTCACATTCATACACTACGGATAATTTAGCCTACCCAATTCACCTGTACCGCATGTCTTTGGACTGTGGAGGAAACTGGAGCACCCGGAGGAAACTCATGCGAATGCAGGGAGAACATGTAAACTCCACACAGAAACACCAACTGACCCAGCCGAGGCTCGTGCCAGCGACCTTCTTGCTGTGAGGCGACAGCACTACCTACTGCACCACTGCGTCGCCCCCAAAAAATATTTAGTAAAGAAATATTTATAAAGAAATATGAAAAAAAACTTTTTAAAATAGCATTTTGTCATTTATTAGGAAAATAACAAACTGGCCAGCACATTCAACTTTCCTCAGTCAGAATTTGTCCATTTGAATAATAAACAATTAAAACAATAATAAAAAAATAAAATAATAATAATAATAATGTAGGGCTTTGCAATTTTTTCTAGGCTCTCTTGTAAAATGTAATTCATGAAACAACAACAACCTATTAAATTAACTTTGGGCCACTTTCGGTGCTTCACACCTTTTAATAAGGTCCAAGATCAGAATCAGAATCAGAAAGAGCTTTATGTTCACACATACGAGGAATTTGTTTTGGTGACAGAGCTTCTACAGTGCAACAGGATTACAGAGACAGGATAAAAAAACAGATAATAAATATATTTAAAAAAAATAGAAGTAAGTAGTGAATGCAAATATGCAAATTGACAAGTGTATGTACATGTTTATTACTATATACAACGTTATATGTGCAGCTGTTATGTGCAAATTGGCATGTAAAGTGTGTTAAATAAGTGTATATGTGTATAAATGTGTATAGCAAGTAGTGATGTTGGTTTCGCAATTATTATCATCAAGTGTTCATGAGATGGATTGCCTGAGGGCAGAAACTGTTTCTGTGTCGGGCTGTTCTGGTACACAGTGCTCTGTAGCGTCGACCAGAAGGTAAAAGTTCAAAGAGGCAGTGTGCTGGGTGTGAGGGGTCCAGAGTGTTTTGGCAGCCCTTCTGCTCGCTCTGGATAAGTACAGTTCTTGGGGAGTAGGAAGGGTTGTACCAATTATTCGCTGAAGATTTAGAATAAATTCTACTTGTAAAATATTTTCTCTATTTAACAACAATACAGTAGGAAAATGAAAGATGATTTGACTTACGTCAGATTCTGCATGATCTTAAAGACTTTGATGGATTATTTCCACAATTTATGATGACAGCAGTCAAAATAGGACAAATTAGCTCATGTATGGGGCAATTTCAGGACTTTTGTGAGTGAGGAGTGGGTCTTTCAAACCACACTAATGCCCCCCTGGCTACGGGCCTGCGTTCAGAGTTTCCACTATACCATACGTCTCAAACTCGATTACTGGAGGGCCACAACTCTGCACAGATTTGCTCCAACCCTAATCAAACACAGCTGATCCAACTAATCAAGGAGTTCAAGACTACTAGAGACTTAAGCAAGTGTGAGTTGGAGGTGGTTGGAGCTAAACTATCCAGAGCTGCAACCCTCCAGGATTTGAGTTTGAGACTACTGCACTATAGCAACTATGGTCTATTCAAATTCAATGAACAACTAAATGTCAAAAGTACTGAAAAAAGCTAACCGTTACCCCTATAATGGTTTAAACTATCTGCAAAGTTTTAACACATGAATTAAATAGTGATCAAAATTGTGAGAAGCATAAATTATTCATGTCCTCATTCAGTGAAGTTGCTGAAGGTGTCGGTGTTCTTGGCAGGCAGGTGTGAATGTAGGCCTATTTTGTTTCAAAGACAGCTTGGGAGGTGTTTGTGTAGTGGCTACACGGCTTGTAATTAGATGATCTGACTATAAAAGAGCACCTCCAGGACAAGCCACGCATTTTTGCGGTATATTATTTAAAGTTTTTCTTTATACACATAGGCATGGTATAAGACATAGGTATAAGATTCTGATGGTATGATAACCTTGGATAAAAATTTCATGGTTTTATGATTATTTCTCTAAAATGTGTTCTTTTTAAATGTCTGGGTAAAAAACTTAAGCTATTTTGCCCTTTGAACTCAATATATTTTATTTTGAGAAACAATGCAAATATTTTGGAACAGTAAACATGTCAGGCTAAATAATTCTTTATTTGCTAAATTAGTCTTTATTTGTTTCAAAAACACAGATTTCTTTTAAAATGCCATCTTTGAATATCTTTTCTGCTGGAGATACTGTTGTCTTAAAAAACTAAAACTAAAAACATATAAAAAAAAAAGTCTTACACCTACCTTAGGAACGGTATTAGACTATAGACCTTGACTTTTCCAAACGGTTATTGTCCCATGCCTATATACACATGTAATAAATAAATATCTTCAACAACTGTGTGCAGCTATTCATATAGACTCTATTGTGAAGAAAGCCCAGCAGAGACTGTACTTCCTTCGTCAGCTGAAGAAGTTCAACCTGCCACAGGAGCTGCTCGTACAGTTCTACTCAGCTGTCATCCAATCCATCCTCTGCACTTCAATCACTGTCTGGTTTGGTTCAGCTGCCAAAACCGACCTCCGTAGACTACAGCGAGTAGTCCGGACTGCTGAACGAATCACTGGCACAACCCTTCCTACACTTCAAGAACTGTACTCTTCCAGAGTGAGTAAAAGAGCTCGCAAAGTCACTCTGGATGCCTCACACCCAGCACACTACCTGTTCAACTGTTACCGTCTGGTCGGCGCTTCAGAGCACCAAGCACAAAAACAGCCAGACACAGGAAGAGTTTCTTTCCTCAGGCTGTCTACCTTATGAACAGTTAAATATTCCCCTACTGTGCAATAAATATGTGCAATACTTTCTCATACGCACTTGTACACAGCACCTTATATCAATATACAATGCAATATTTTCTACATTCGCACTTGTACACAGCCCCTTATAACCTGTATATTTATAACAATCTGTACATATAACTCAACGTCCAGGTTTCTTGACTAACCGCATCTGTTTAATGTTATCATTTTTATTTTTTTCATATTTATTTTGTGTTGTCACTTGTCACTTTATGTACACTGGAAGCTTCTGTAGCCAAAACAAATTCCTTGTGTGTGTGAAGCACACTTGGCAGTAAAACTGATTCTGATTCAAGAAAACTAGCCTACAGCTTTTGTGTATTGCACTTAAGTTAAAAAAAATTGTCAGAACAATTGAGCATGTTTCCTGGAGGGCTCTTTAGCTTTTTAGTTCCATCTCTGATCCAACCAACATTCCTTGTAGTTTTCAAATAAACCAGAAAGCTTTAATTAGCATGATCTGATCAAGTGCATTTAATTAGGTTAAAATCAAAACTCTGGCAGTATCTGAAATCACCCAGTTGTTGCTAGTAGGGATACAGCTGCTGTCGAAAGTAAACAAGAATTATTTATATTATTTAATTAATTATCCATTATGTGTATTTTATTAACGTCTACCCTAACCCTAAAACCTAGCCACAGTAATGTAACAGTAATTATACTGTGTATTATTTATCAAATTACGCATTAAGTTGTATTTTATTGACATCTACCCCTGCCCCAACCCTAAACCCAACCCTCACCTTAATATAAAAGTGTAAATTTTTGTTGTTATGTTGTACAGTGTTACAAAAACTATGCTATATTGATGTGAGTATCCACAGCTGTATGCCATAGACTTTAGCAAATCACCCTAAAGCAGCCATTTCTATTTGAGTGTGCTCAATCAATCCCACAATACACTCCAATAATGAGTATACAACCCACGCTAGACAGCTAAAACATACCCAAAATGCCCAATGAGAATTTGTCTGGCAAATTAATTTGCATCCAGGTGCTCGAGTTTCCCCCACAGTCCCAAGACATGCGGTATAGGTGAATTGAATAAGTTAAATTGGCCTTATTGAATGTGTGTGAATGCAAGAGTGTATGGGTGTTTCCTAGTGTTGGGTTGCGACTGGAAGGGCGTAAAACATATGCTGGATAAGTTGGCGGTTCATTCTACTGTGGCGACCCCTGATTAATAAAGGGACTAAGCTGAAAAGAAAATGAATGAATGGATTTGCAGCCATATAGTAGAATGCTATCAGTGAAAGTTTCAAAATAAAGTAGTATTAATCAAATGTAACATTTTTATACATAACAGATATCAAAATAATTTGTTTCATTACTAACAGACAGCTTGCTAAGTGTTAAATAACTATAACAGTGTCTGACCAAGAGTTTAAAATGTAATCTGACTAGGGATTTATCAGGGATTTTATTTTCAATTCATTTAGGTTATTTTCAATCACTCTTTAAAATGGACTATATTAGTGGACAGGTATAGGAAATAGTGAATGAGCATATAGGGGGTGATTTCAGACGTAGCATCTCATCCAAACAAGATATTTTGCCCTCTGAAGGGCAAGTCATAATGAAAACAATCATGGCCGCTCTACTGAAGTGTTGTTGCAAATGAAAGTGCTCAAAAATGGCCACTTCGAAGGGCCCTTTGGAATAAAGAATTTCAAAGGGTACAACTGAAGGACAGCCATGATCATTTGTGCAGTTGTTTGGTGTCACACACTGATTTTCATTTTGAGGACTCATCGATAGAACGAGCTATGAGTTAGACACCCCTGTAATAAACAGAACAATGCTGTGCATTGGTGTAGATGCTAATATTGGGTGAATTATTGGGTGAAAACAAAAACTAGGTGGAAACAAAAACTGCAAAATTTACTGCCTTCAACACTGAGTTTAAAACTCTTTTCAAGTAAGTAGAATTAACTTTCAGTCAATTTTGAGTTAACTACACTCATTTCATTTGATAAAATTGACTGTTGGGTTTTACAGTGTGTGCATAAAAAATATGTTATTGTGAAGCACTCTATAAAATATTAATTCAAAAGACTGATCTGTGAGGGGTGTACTCATTTATGTTAAACACTGCATAATAAATGACCTGCAATAAAAACAGGTGTTCAATTTCAGATAATGCCATATAATCATGTTTGATGTAAAATGGCCAGCAGCATTCTTAGCAGAGAATACTTTACTTTTTGTTTACCTTTTTCCATGCATTAGGTTCTGTATGAATATGCATTTATAAAGCATATGACATATGATCCGCACATTACATTTACGTACATAATAGTTTATGCGGGTACTCACCAGATTAGATGATGACTGCTCATAACACGTTGAATATTCTGTCATCTCAAGGATCTTTCTGTACTCATGCTTTTGTCTCTCAGAGTTCACTGTTATTGCTGTTGCGTTCATTGAAATTGCCCCCAGAATTAAAAAGGCATTGGCATGCAAACTCCTTTGTTTGACATATTGTAAAAGGCACCAGTGACACTCTACACCCCTGGAGAACACCATACTACTATACCAGGAGGATTAGCAGAGAGGTTGCTAGGCTACTGTACTGACTCACAACAACATATCCTCTGATGCAAAAGTATCAGAAATCAAAATACTTACATTACAAGAATTTACGATGCTTACTAGGGCTTACCATACAAAACATACTATTATTATTATTTATTTATTTATTTATTTATTTTTTACAAAAACGTCACTTTTATATGGAGTTAAATTGCTATTTGTAAATGCTTTACCGAAACTATTTCACATTTATTTTGGTCTTGCCAGTATACTCAACATTTTTGGAATCATGTTGACGTTTTCAGTTTTCAAATAAGAGTGATATGATAAAAAAGTTGAAGTCAGAATTATTAGCCCCCCTTTGAATTTTTTTTTTTCTTTTTTAAATATTTCTCAAATGATGTTTAACAGAGTAAGGAAGTTTTCACAGTATTTCCTATATTTTTGCATCTGGAGAAAGTCTTTATTTCAGCTAGAATAAAAGCAGTATTTAATTTTTTAAAAACCATTTTAACCACAAAATTATTAGCCCCTTTAAGCTATATTTTTTTTCGTTAGTCTACAGAACAAACCATCATCATACAGTAACTTGCCTAATTACCCTAACCTGCCTAGTTAACCTAATTAACCTGGTTAAGCCTTTAAATGTCACCTTAAGCTGTATAGAAGTGCCTTAAAAAATATCTGGTCAAATATCATTGCAAAGATAAAATAAATCAGTTATAACAAATGAGTTATTAAAACTATTATGTTTAGAAATATGTTTAAAAAAATCTTCTTTCCGTTAAACAGAAATTGGGGAAAAAATAAACAGGGGGGCTAATAATTCAGAGGACTAATAATTCTGACTTCAACTGTGTGTTAGATCCTTTAGATGAAAATGGTCAAATTCTTCAACATAATTTATTCATGGAAAAATATTAGCTATATGTTCTTTTAGAGAATTTAATACTTTAAGTAAAGCTATTCCTATTGCTTTAAAAAACATTAAACTATACTATTATATTATACATTCTATTGTACAAAATACTGTTTCATATTTAAATGTATCTACTAAATTACCCAAATTAAAGAATGGAGGTACGAAGACAAAAAAAAAGTAACAATAAAGTATCTGGGCATATTTTAAAAAGTAAATTATCTTTAGACTTCAGTACACCATTAAAATAAAAACCGATTGAAAATAAAGTATTTAAAAATACTTTTTGTGAATATCTTAAAAGAAAATTAAAGATATGCAATTTAGGACAGTCAATAATACATATCCAGCAGCAGAAATTTTGCTAGAAAAATTCTGATTTGAGGTAGAGCCTTGTGTTTTCTGTTCAGAAGAGCCTAAAACCATTTTTTTTTTGTCCAGTCATAATAAAGTTTTGGCAGGACCATGTCACAATCACCAGATCCTCCGTCACTGCCAGAGCTGCCAGATTCTCCAGAGCTGGCTGATTCTCCAGGGGTGCCAGATCCTCCCGAATCCCATGAAAGGCCAGAGCCACCACCTGAGTTCCACGAATGGCTGCCAGACCTGTCTGACTTCCCAGAGCTGTGTGACTTACCAGAGCCACAAGAGCCATGTGACTTCTCAGAGCCGCCAGAGCCTTGTGACTTCCCAGAGCCGTGTGACCAAACAAGAAGTTTGGCCATAGGAGAAATGGTCATGCCCAACTGAGCTTGGTTTCTCTCTAAATTTTTTCCTTCACCTTCATCAATATGTGAAGTATGTTCCTTGATGCTTTCGCCACTGGCTTGCATGGTTCGGGACTGCACATCGATGCTGTTGCTCTTCAGTGTTTGGACTGTCAGCAGCGAAACCACACTGAACTGAACTAAACTGAACTTCAACTCTGAAAACTGGACTGACACTGTTTCAATTTACTATGCTTTGACACAATTTACATTGTAAATGTGCTATAGAAATAAACATGGATTGAATTGAATTGACCCTTCAGTGCTTTCTGAACCAAAGCCTCCTGTCCCACTGGGGTTAAGTGAACTGCCAGTGCCTCCTGAGCCAAAGCTTCCTGACCCACTGAGGTTAAATGAACTGCCAGTGCCTCCTGAGCCAAAGCCTCCTGACCCACTGGGGTTAAATGAACTGCCAGTGCCTCCTGAACCAAAACCTCCTGACCCACTGGGGTTAGCTGAACTGCCAATGCTTTCTGAACCAGAGCCTCTTGACCCACTGTGGATGTATAACCTGCCTTTGCCTGCTGAACCAAATCCCCCAGACCTACATGCTCCAGGCTCTCTGCAGTTCCACGCTCCAGGCCCTCCGCAGCTCCATGCTCCAGGCTCTCTGCAGCTCAACGCTCCAGGCCCTCCGCAGCTCCAGGTCCTCAGCAGCTCCACACTCCAGGTCATCTACAGCTCCACGCTCCAGACACACCTCCGCTTGTGCATACACACACACACAGACAAAAATGTGAAATATGTTCCTTGCCGCTTTTGCCCTTGGCTTGCATGGTTCGGGACTTGTGGAGCTGCGCATCGATGCATTTGCTCTTCAGTGTTTGGACTGTCAACAGCGAAACCACACTGAACTGAACTAAACTGAACTTCAATTCTGAAAACTGGACTGACACTGTTTCAATTTACTATGCTTTTACACAATTTACATTGTAAAGGTGCTATAGAAATAAACATGGATTGAATTTAATTGAATTGACCCTTCACTGCTTTCTGCACCAAAGCCTCCTGTCCCACTGGGGTTAAATGAATTGCCAGTGCCTCCTGAGCCAAAGCTACCTGACCCACTGAGGTTAAATGAACTGCCAGTGCCTCCTGAGCCAAAGCCTCCTGACCCACTGAGGTTAAATGAACTGCCAGTGCCTCCTGAACCAAAACCTCCCGACTCACTGGGGTTCAATTAACTGCCAGTGCCTCCTGAACTAAAGCCTCCTGACCCACTGGGGTTAGATGAACTGCCAGTGCCTACTGAACCAAAGCCTCCTGACCCACTGGGGTTAAATGAACTGCCAGTGTCTCCTGAACCTAAGCCACCTGACCCACTGGGGTTAGCTGAACTGCCAGTGCTTTCTGAACCAGAGCCTCTTGACCCACTGGGGATGTGTAACCTGCCTTTGCCTGCTGAACCAAAATCCCCCAGACCTACATGCTCCAGGCTCTCTGCAGTTCCACGCTCCAGGCCCTCCACAGCTCCATGCTCCAGGCTCTCTGCAGCTCCACGCTCCAGGCCCTCCGCAGCTCCAGGTCCTCAGCAGCTCCACACTCCAGGTCCTCTACAGCTCCACGCTCCAGACACACCTCCGCTTGTGCATACACACACACACAGACAAAAATGTGTAAACAATACAATACAATTACCATTGTGTGTGGGTGGGTGGGTGTGTGTTTTCATGTGTGTCAGAGTCCAAAGGTGCATGGGGAGGGATAGGGGAGTGGTGGCAGAGGGAGTTCAGCTTCCTGACAGTCTGATGGATGAAGCTGCGTTTCATTCTGATGGTCCTGGCCTGGAGACTCCGCAGTCTCCTCCCTGATGGCAGCAGACTGAAGAAGCTGTACATTGGGTGGGTGAGGTCTGCTGTTATGCAGAGGGCTTTTCGGGTGAGACAGGTGCTGTAAATGTCCTGGAGGAAGGGGAGAGGGACACCAATGATCTTCTCTGCTGTTCTCACTCTGTGTTGAAGAGTTTTCCTGCAGGATGCATTGCAGGCTGATGCAGCTGGTCAGGATGCTCTCAATTGTGACTCTGTAGAAGGTGTACATGATTGGGGCTGGTGCTCTTGCTCTTTTCAGTTTTCGGAGGAACTAGAGACGCTGCTGTGATTTTTTTTTGGCCAGTGCAGTGGTGTTTTTTGTCCAGGAGAGATCCTCAGTGATGTGTACACCCAGGAACTTGGTGCTGCTCACACGCTCCACAGAGGCACTGTTGATGGTCAGAGGAGCATGCAGAGTGTGCGCTTTCCTGAAGTCAACAACAATCACCTTCATCTTCTCCACATTCAAAAAGAGATTGTTGTCTCTGCACCACTCGGCCAGACGGCTCACCTCGCTTCTTTAGTTTTTCTCATCGCTTTTGTTGATGAGACCCACCACAGTCGTGTCATCCGCAAACTTGATGAAAAGTTTGGAGTTGTATGATGGTGCACAATCACGAGTCAGCAAAGTGAAGAGGATAGGGCACAACACACATCCCTGAAGGGTCTCAGTGTTTAGAGTGATGGTGCTGGATGTGTTACTGCCGGCCGTACTGCTTGTGGTCTTCCTGTGAGAAAATCCAGCAACCAGTTACACAGAGAGGTGTTGAGCCCCAGCTGGACCAGTTTTTGAGTGAGCTGTTGGGGGATGATAGTGTTGAATGCTAAACTGAAGTCTATGAACAGCATTCGAATGTAGGAGCCTTTTTTTTGTCCAGATGTGTGAGTGCTGAGTGAAGTGCAGTAGAGATGGTGTCATCAGCTGAGCAGTTAGACCGATATGCAAACTGAAAGGGGTCCAAGGAGGGGGGCAGGACAGACTTAATGTGCTGCATGACAAGCTGTTCAAAGAACTTCATGATGACAGGAGTCATTAAAGCAGGAAGGAGATGACTTTTTGGGACCGGAATGATGGTGGTGGCTTTGAAACAGGTGCGGACGACAGCCTGGATTAAAGAGATGTTGGAAATTTCTGTGAAGACATTAGTGAGTTCTAATTCGTGTCTTTCAGTACATGACCTGGGATGTTGTCGGAGCCCGGAGCTATGTGTGCGTTGATCTATCTGAGGCACCTTCTCAAACTGTCTGGAGATAGTCATCACCTGGTCACCAGGAGGAGGTGGCATCTTCTGTGCAGTGGTGCTTTTTTGTCCATCAAAATGAGCGAAGAATGTGTTTAGCTCGTTCAGCAGGGAAATGGTGCTATCACAGGTCTGTGGTTGGGGTTTGTAGTCTGTAATGGTCTGTATTCCTCTCTACAGACTTCATGTGTCTCTGCTTTTATTAAAGCGATGGGCTATTCCTCTTGAGTACTGTCTCTTAGCCTCTCTGATGCCACGGGGAAGGTTGGCTCTAGCTGTCTTTAGGCTCACCTCATCTCCAGCTCTGAAGGCAATGTTCCTAGCCTTCAAGAGGCTGAAGACGTCTCCTGTCAGCCTTGGATTCTGATTGGGATGGACTGTAATGGTTTTGGTGACTGTTACATCCTCAGTGCATTTGTTTATGTAGGCTGTAACAGTCTCAGCATACTCCTGGAGGTCAGGGGTGTTGTTGTGAGTGGCAACTGTTTACACATATCCCAGTCTGTAGTATTGAAGCGGTCTTGTAAAGCCTCTGAACTTGAACCTCCACACTTGTATCTCCTTTCAAACTGGTTTGGTGACTTTAATGATCGGTCTGCAAGCAGGCATTAGCATGAAAGTTATGTGGTCTAAGGCACCGAGGTGGGGGAGGGGGAAAGCTTTGTAAGCTTCTCTCTGGGTGGTGTAAACAAAGTCCAGTGTGTTATTGCCGCGTGTTGGAAAGTCTATGTGTTGGTGTATTTTTGGAAACACACACTTTAGGTCTGCATGGTTAAAGTCCCCAGCCAAAATGAGAAAAGCATCTGGGTGGGCTGTCTGCTGCTCACTGATGTGCAGGTACAGGTCATTCAGTGCCTCACTCCTGTTGTTGCCATTGGAGCTGGGAGGGATGTAAACTTGCAGTTGGGATTCGATTGCCTTAAAGGCCTCTCCTAGCTCTGTTTCCGCACCTTGGAAATTAGTCCCTTGGTCTGAGACAATCTCTGATGGGGTACCCCGACTGGCTAAAAAATGCCTTAGGGCGAGTAAGAAGGCATCTGTGTCTAGGCTGTTAAGGAGATCGAGCTGTATGCACCATGTCATCAAACATTTAAAGATCACACCCCATCATTTCTCTGACCAATGGCCTACTTCGACGGTAAATGGCCCGAAGCAGCCGACCTCCGTCAAAAAGAATGGTGGCTGATAGAGCTGTAGCCAAGCTAAGGGTAAGTCAGCCATAATGGGCACAGTTAGTTTAGCCCTCCACATCTGGCTTGCACACACTCTCTCTAGTGCTTTTTCAACCAATTGTCTACCCTTTAAGACCCAATAGTTTTGACAGAGCTCTGCAAAAACTCGATCTGGCCCTGGATGAAGCAGGCGTTCATCTACATCTTGGATGAGTTGCTTGGTAATAGTATGTTGGGGATCTAATACTACAGGATGAATCTCTATAGGATCTCTATAATCTCTATTGAGCCCTCCAACTATCTGAGCCATCCCACAACTCATATTAAATTTAGTGCCTGATCAAACTCCGGTGCAAGAGTGTTTAGACGACTTTAAGGGGAAACTGGTCTCCTTTGGTGTAAAGCTTTGACTTCCAGTGGAAACGATTCAGCTTGGCATTGGCTTAGTATTAATGCTTCAGTGCTCTGATAATCTGGACCGGATGTTTCTGGATCGAGAGCAGCCGCCCCATGAACAGACTGAAAAGACGCCTTGACTAAGGCCTTCCAGGAGGTAAACTGGGTTATATCAGGGATATGTGAATTTCGTTCATCAATAGTGAGACCGCAGAATACAGCCTTCTTAATCTCTGATGAGTCTTCTCAATCTTCGAGAGAAGGTATAGCTGGCCATTGAACTGATGGCCCCAATAAAAAAATCTGTCCACCTGCCGACCAGAGTCTTTCCCCGTGTGACGTCATCTGCCAGGTTACTTGCTGAATCCACATACCTCCATGAATGCAGGTCAGTTAACTCTTGGATCTCGGCCACTCTAGTGCCGACAAAGACTTTATATCGGCATGATTCTGACTGAATCCATGTCAATACAGTAGTCGAGTCAGTCCAGAGTGTAATTGTCTCAATTGGAATGGACAGCTCCTGTGTTAGAAGCTTAGCAAGTTGGGCTTTGCCAAGGCTGCGCAAAGCTCTAACCTCGAGATTGACAATTGTCGCTAGGGAGCCACTCTAGACCTGGCCATAATGAAAGAAGAATGGAGTTTGCGCCTTTGCTCAGTAAGCAGGTACGCTACTGCCCCATAGGCCACCTCGGCCGCATCACAGAATATGTGCAAGCTGCATCGGGATGTCTCCTTACTAAATTGTGATGGGAGGTAATAATGAGGAAACATTACCTTGGCCAAGTTAGGTAGTTCCTGTTCCCAAGTTTTCCATTTCTCAAGAAGATCTGTGGGAAGGTTTGGGTCGTCGGATTTCAAACTCTCCTGAGTTAAGAACAGCTCTCATCTTGTTGACCAACTGCCTGGCTTCCTCTGCAGTAGGAAGACTCTGTAGGCATTTGTCGACGTAAAAGCACTGTTCTATCGACTGCTTCACTTCAACGTCCCATGGCTGGTAGTCCCTGACTTGCATCTGAAGTGCAAAAGTTGCACAACATGGACTGCAAGTCGGCCCTGAAGGGCAAGATTTGCCATTGGTAGACATAATTTTGCTCCCCTTTTCGCATGTTTCTCCAGATAAACCTCAGAAGAGGTCTGTCCTCACGCAGAAGTCGTATTTGATGAAACATAGCACATGGAATCGAAAAAGAACACCTAATAGTGACACACCAAGGCAGGGTCAAGGTAGGAGCTGCTGGTTGAGTGAAAGCCCTCGATGAACAAAAGAACAGTTAAAAACTAACCTGTCCTTGCCGTTATGGTGAACAAGATGATGTGAAATGAACCACAATTCCTCATCTGTACTTAGAAACGCCGATGGAACCTTGACAACATATTCGGCATCCAGAAGCTTCTGAATTTCAGCCTCATAGACCTTAGCTTTCCTTGGATCTTTCTCTATGGCCCCGAGATTGTGTAGAACAGCATCCTTAGTAGCCTTTAGAGGAGGTGAATTTGGAGCCTGCAGAAGAGGTGTGGCATAACGCCATGTATTATTCACTTCCACTCGCTGTGTTCTGCTCTCCAATAGATCTATGGCAAGTTGGTCTTATCATGAACGCACTACCAGTTTCTCATGTCGGTAAAGGAGAACGTCCAACTGCGACAGCTGTTCGACCTGTTGAAGGGAAGGGAGTAAGCACTGTTGAGCACTGATTATTTTATATGTTTTCTTTATTATTATTATTATTATTATTATTATTTATTTTTTAAAAACACAGCTTACATACAGTAAAAATAATGTAAGTTTGGCACATTGGTGAATGTTAATACTTTTTTTATTTCAGCTTCAACATGACTTATTATTAAAGGTGCTGTATGTAAGTTTTTGACTCTACTAAAGCATAAAAAATACCATAATAAATTTGCAGATATTTATGAAACATGCCAAGTGAACATTCTTGTTTATCTGAAAAACAATGATGAAATCTGATTTTTCACTTTGAAAATGTGTTTTCTGTGCCAGAACGCTGTCTCTGTTTTGAGCAATTTGGCTGCACCAAACGAAACACGACAGAAATTTAAATACATATTAACCATCTTTAACATTATTAAATGTACATGCTGAATCACTCATATGTCTTTAGTTCTAAAGTTAAATTTTGAATGGTTTTATTTTCAAGATCTGCTGCTGCTTTCAGTAGTATGCCAATAAATGTAATGTAAAATGGCATTTAAACTCACATTAGTAGCATTTAACACTGAATAAAGCACATGAGGTTTACCTGAGGTGACCATTTACAGTTTATTCTGTGAGAAATAGAAGCCGTTTCTAATATATCAATTCGAGGTGTTGGTTAGGACAAAAATGAAAAATGAAAAATATTCCTTCTATCGGATGCTGTTGCTTTTATTTAGAACATGGTTTAAATCATTCGCTCCTCAATATGGCAACCAATGCTTGTGTTTGGTTTGATCCAGGAGTGCAATACCTAGTTACACTTACATACGGCACCTTTAGGTAACCACATTTTAGGTCATTCTATTTTAGGTAGAACGGGCAGTGGAACATTTCATTACCAAACTGGTTCATTTATTAAATGAATGACATGTAAAATTGGCAACACATCCAACAGTAGAAAGTATTTTACCCATTAAGGCAGGGGTGCCCAAACTTTTTCTTATGAAGGACCAAAAACCAAACTTGATTGAAGGTGGTGGACCAAAGGTAAATATTCCAAACTATATTACATCAAAGGGCACTTATGGTTAAAAATCTACTTTTGTGTGCATGTGTATCTGTGTGTGTGTGCGCGCGCGTGAACTTTGTAACGACATTGTGTGTGACTCATCGATGCAACTGCACAACAAATACTCATTGGTAAAGTTCTTACTGTAGTATTTCTCACAAACGCTACATGAGATCTGCTTCCTTTAAGTCTGTCTGTTGTCTGACGCAGGCACGTAGAAAGGCACGTAGAAACGGTAGGCGGGGAGGACTAGCCTTAAAGGCGCAGTATGACAAAACAGCCCCCTAGAGCAAAAATGTATAAAATTGAATCTGGCAAAAGGTATAATGAAAAATCTGATGGGTGTTTTGAGCTGAAACTTTACAGACACATTCTGGAGACGCAAAACACTTATATTAAATCTGAAAAAAGGGGTAACCTAGGTGCCCTTTAAAGGTGCCATGGAAAATCCCTAATTTACGAATTTTTTTTAAATGTATAATCATAATAATAATTATATATATTTTTTACATTTTACAATGAACTTCTCACAATAAAAATATAATCCCATTTAGAACACAATGGAGTTCAATGCCAACGTCTTGTGCATGGTCCTCTATTTGTCAAGTAACAGTATTTACTTACTCCCAGGACCGTTTTATATTGAAGTTGATATTTAGCCTCATGTTGTTATTTCGTAACATCTAATTTTTACGATGGTGGGTCATTAGCCCAACGCTTAACCCCCAACCTGGAGGACCAGGACATACACACATACACAGAACAGAAATGCCAACTGATTCAGCCGTTGCTCAAACCAGCAACCTTCTGCAGGCTAAATCAAAGGTTATGGTCCAACTTTGGCCTACAGGCCCTAGTTTGGGCATCTCTGCATTAAAGCAACAGAAGACATTAGTAACACTTTCCATGATGATGAGAAACACAGAGTGCCAGCTCAGCTGCAGTTTTTTTTTAACCTCAGCTCTAAGTAGGTGTTTGTGGTGTTTGTTTTACATTTCAAGGACACACAACAGTTCTATGTAACCTTCCTGTAAGAGAGAACCAAACTTTTTGACAGTTTTATATTTTTATTATTAATATTTTTTCTTTATTGAGATAAGACAGTATAGACACATAAGATTCATGTAATATTGGTGAAAGATTAAAAAAAAAAAAGATTGTTAGCAACCTTTGTTTTCATAAAGAGATCCCACCGTTTTCCTTTATTGTTGGTTTTCATAATACATGTTGTGCTGAAAATAAAATGAGAATTATTAATAATAACTATAAACAAGTATTATTACAAATGTTTCAAATGTATTTTAACTAATACTTACAATTAGTATGCAGGCCCCCAGTACGGTAGCTTTCATTTTGACTTGCAGGCTGCTTGGAAACTCCAGCACAAAATTGGCACCAGGATTTGGTCCTGTCCAACCGAAAGGATTGATTATCCTGCCAAATGATCTTTCTACTGCTGCCGCGTTCAAAGTCACCAGCTGTTGTCACGGTGAAAAAAAGGGGAATGTTTTGAGAAAGCAGCAATGGATTCTCAAATTGAAGTGGTAGTTTACCCAAAAATTTAATAGATTATGGCTCAAAGACCAATTTAGTTCATCTAATTCACCTTTAGCGCATATGTTTGAACTGTGGTGTAAATCAGAGCACCCAGAGAAAACCCACGCATACAAGGGGAGAACATGCAAACTCGAACCAGTGACCTTCTTGCTGTGAGGCAACAGTGCTAACCAGTGAGCCACCATGCCACCCCTTATTAATATACTCAATTCTAATATAATAACATAATTACATTGTTAACAATCCTGTAGAATCTACAGTAACATAATGTAAATCAAAAATACTGTATTTACATTTACAGCACCATTTATCTTGCTATGTATTTACAGAATAGTGTATTTTTACTGTAAAATATACACTGTAAAACCCACAGTCAACTTTATCAAATGAAATGAGTGTAGTTAACTCAAAATTGACTGAAATTTAATTCTAAAAAAAAAAATTTAATTTAATGGATTCAGTTAATGAGTTAATTAAGTAATTAATTTCTTCAACTTAAATGGAGTAAGTTCACAGTACTCATATCAATTAGTTTTTTTTTAACTCAAATGGTTTGTAGCAATCAGTTTCCTCAAACGGCTTGAGTTGTTTTAACTTATTGGCTTTTACAGTACTCAGTTGGTTTGAGTTCTCTTCATTTATTGGGTTTTACTATGCTCAAATTGCTTCGTTTATTCAAATGGATTAAGTTCACAGTACTCATTAGATTAGTTTTTGAACTTAAATGGTTTGTTGCAATCCTCAAATGGTTTGAGTTAACTTTTTGGGTTTAAAAGTGTACAGTAATTTTGACAATGCAACTTTAAAATACAGTAACACGCTGCATAACTGTCCTACAGTAAAATAAGGTTCATAGTACAGTTAAAAACAATACAATTTACAAAAACGGTAACAGTGTATTTTTACAATAAGTATATGCTAAAGGTTCACGTTTAAAGTTACTTCTTCAACTCACAATAGGAAACTGAAAAATGTGTCACCTCAAAGTTCACATCCGTGCAGCAGGTCCAGAATACAGATGGCCCTTTGATCCTAAACTCAGGCTCACCTCGTTCATTCTCAACTGTGAATTTAGGTAAGAAAACGTGCCAGTTTTGACGAACATAACCAATGGGAGTTCCTGGTGGAGACTGAACCTCCAGCTGAAATATACATACACCATGTAATATACAGTACAGCATAAGGAGCTAAAAAAGTGATAACATGCATACCTCGTGGCTGCTGCAGCTGGTGCAAACAAATGGGTGCACCAGTCTGATGACCTCTCGGTTTAAGTTGTCAGTAACATTCATAACAAAGGAACGTTCAGCGTATTGCCTGCTACAGCAGTCACCGTCCTCTGTGACACTAAAAACTTTGTTCCCACTGTCATCCTTCACTGTATAACTGCGGTTAGGCTGCGTTTCACAGCAAACTAAAAGACATTTAAAAAGGTTAAACACAATAAGGGTAGAATATGTTGATCATTTGATTATCTTGATATCTTATTCAAGAAAAAAATACCTTCAAAACATCCAGGATGGTCTTTGAAGACAAACAACCGCTCAATCTAAACAATAATACAATTTAAAAGACAACATTAATCCGAAATTAATGCATCTCTCTTAGAGACAGTAATGGTGAACATTATACTTGGAAAAAAACATCTCTTATCTGACCCTGGTCAAGCCTTCCAGATGAGAAGGATAGTGGTATGGATTTGGGGAAGACAGCATTGCGGTGACCTCTAATGGAGACACAGACATGTTTCAAGCAGCATATTATTACACAATGAATATTCTTTACTCCTTACACACCATGTCGACACTTTTAACTTCTAATACACTGATGCACATTTTCATGCTGATAGATATCACCCTGGACCTCAAAATCAGTCAAGTGTCAATTTTATTATGGAAATTAGGATTTATATAACCTTGAAGATTTCTAATTTTGGATTGCAGGTTCTTTTAAACTATATTATTTCTGTATTAAATATTAAAAAAAAACACTTTATTCAGTAATTGTGAAGTACACAATTTTTTTTTAGAAAATCTTGTAGAATCCGAAGAGATACTATAGACATAAAACAAAACAACTTACCTGACAAATCCATGAGAAATCCAAAAAGACAAATCACAAACAAACAAGCAAACAAATAACAGGAAATGAACATAAAATACAGGAAATGTTGTTTACATATGTGTTTATCGATCATTAATGGTAAAAAAAAGAAAATAACATTCATAATAATTTTACAATTTAAAATTACATGATTTAAAGATTACACTTTACGAACCAGTGAAAGACTAGGCAGTGGAACTGATGAATACAGAAGTGTTTTTCTCACCGATTTGAAGTGCCACCACCCCCACCTGAAGTTTGTGGTTGAGCAGTTGACCCACTTTTTAGTTGGACTACTTACAGTTAATAAATATAAATGAGTTTTGGTTATCAGTTAAAACTATTTATTCAACACTACTGCCTATTATTAGTATTGTTGTTGTTTTTATTTTTTGAAGTTTAGGTATTTTGTAAGTAGCCTATAGATGCATTTCAACCACTAAATTCTCACTTCCTAATTTAAAAAAAAAACAATACTGAGCCACAGTGCAAAATAGCATCAGATGGATAGGTTCTGCTGTTGAAACAAACAAACAAATTACCATGAATGGTTTAATTGGATTTGGTGCTTTTATAATAAAAAATAAATTATATTTTTACACGTAACAGTAAATTACATAAAAAGCAGTATGCTGTGTGTGTTGTGTTGTTGCACTGTAAAACCCAAAAAGTTAAGGCAACTCAAATCATTTGAGGAAACCGATTGCAAGAAACCATTTAAGTTCAAAAACTAATCATAATGAGTACTGTGAACTTGCTCCAATTAAGTTGAAGTAATGAGGTATTTAATTAAATCATTACCTTCAACACTGAGTTCAAAACACTTTTCAAATGAATAGAATTAAATTTCCGTAAATTTTGAGTTAACTACACTCATTTAATTTGATAAAGTTGACTGTTGGATTTTACAGTTATGGTTTGTTTTGTTTTAGTTACAGTTTTGTCTATTGCAAGCCTCTTAAGTGCATGATATAATGCTAAGTGAACATCTTTTTGTCATGTGGTGACAGTATCCTTTACATCAGGGTAGATATTATACTTGAAATCGGTTACTGATTACATGACAAAACATTTTGTCAGTAATATAATACATTGCACAATTATGGTAATGTAATCTGATTACTTTTGGATTAGGCTACATCTAGATTACTTTTGTTAATCCTTGATATCTTGGACTACAATATTTTGACAGATACAAAGATACAAAATGTGATACAAACATAACAATAGCCTCAACAGCTTCTTTTTAAACTGCAATGTGGAGTTTGCATGTTCTCGCCGTGTTCACGTGGGTTTCCTCCGGGTGCTCCGGTTTCCCCCACAGTCCGTAGACATTTGGTATAGGTGAATTGAAAAAGCTAAATTGGCCATAGTGTATGTGTGCATAGTGTATCCCGCTCAATTTTCCATCAGTACTTGTTGGTGATTTCTGTGGCAGTCTCACACCCCTCTTCTCTCCCCCTCTGCCAGTAAACCGTGAAGAATATGAACTAATAGCGACAGGTTTATTATGAAAAATATTGGCTTAACGTAAAATTTTAAAATACATTGAAAAATTAGGAGATTCAACGTATTTTGAACAATTTATCATTTTTCAATTTATCATAAAAAGTAAAAGTTGTCTTTACTTGTGATGTGATCCTATGTTAACCATGCTACTTTTGAACATTCAGTCAGGAATCGCATGTAATTATAAATTTAAAACAACATTGCACTATTTAATAGTCATTTACTGCTAATTTGATTTCATTATTTAGAATTTGAAAACAGGGCAGCACGGTGACTCAGTGGTTTGCACTGTCACCTCAGAGCAAGAAGGTTTTGCTTTTTCGACAGGTCAAACGTTGGCATTTCTGTGTGGAGTTTGCATGTTCTCCCCATGTTCACGTGGGTTTCCTCCAGGTGCTCTGGTTTCCCCTGCAGTCCAAAGACATGCAATATAAGTAATTTAAACTAAATTGGTCATATGAGTGTGAGAGTATGAGTGTTTTCCAGTAACTTAAGGCATCCGCTGCATAAAACATGCGGGAATCAGAATCAGAATCAGAAAGAGCTTTATTGCTAGGTATGTTCACACATACTAGAAATTTGTTTTCGTGACAGAGCTTCTACAGTGCAACAGCATTACAGAGACAGGACAAAAAACAGATAATAAATATATTTAAAAAAATTGAAGTAAGTAGCGAGTGCAAATATACAGATTGACAAGTGTATGTACATAAATAAGACCCCTGATAAATAAGGTACTAAGCCAAAGGAAAATGAATGAATGAATTTGAAAGCAACACTTTTTTTTTTAATTAAATTAAGGATAAACTCTGAATGCGAACATAACACCAAATTTACTTCAATACACACACATACGCACGCACATTTAATCTTCATTTAATCAAGATGATAAAGACAGCTGTGTCAATTGTGTTATTTTGGTGTGGTTTACAAAAAAAGACATGCATCTTCTTCTTGGCGAGTTGCAAATCAACTTCAGAGTTGCATATCGCCACCTACTGTGATGGAGTGTCAAGAGATTGAACTGGTTTTCTAAATTCTATTGTATAATCCACTATTAGGCGACGGGGTGCCGTGGTCGGTAGTGCTTTCACCTTACAACAAGAAGGTCGCTGGTTCGAGCCTCAGTTGGCGTTTCTGTGTGGAGTTTGCATGTTCTCCCCGCGTTCGTATGGGTTTCCTCCGGATGCTCCGGTTTCCCCCACAGTCCAAAGACGTGTGGTACAGGTGAATTGGGTAGGCTAAATTGTCTGTAGTGAATGGGTGTGTATGGATGTTTCACAGAGATGGGTTGCAGTTTGAAGGGTATCCACTGTGTAAAACATATGCTGGATAAGTTGGCTGTTCCTTCCGCTGTGGCGACTCCAGGTTAACAAAGGGACTAAGCTGAAAAGAAAATGAATGAATGAATAATCCACTATTCTCAATGAATCATATAACTGACTTCATTTGTCTCCCTGAATCTAAACCATCTTTTAATAAACCTTTTATTGTGAAATCCTGGTATCCTAAGCTATGCAATTCCTCTTTAAGATTTCTTCTTTCATTTTTATATGCTTTGCACCTTTTTAAAACATGTTCCACTGTCTCCTCTGTGTATATCCTGTTCTTAAACGTGTAAATGTGTTCTCTTTGGCTAAGATTATGCATTATTTTGCTTTTCTTTATTGTTTTTTGGATCTTATAATAATGTCTACCTGTGTTACTGGACTCCCAAACTTTCTGCCATTTCCTATCACAAGCTTCTAAGATTAGGCTTTTCCCTTCTGCTCTGCTTAGTGAGATGTGTATAATTGGTTCATTTTGTTGTAGAGATTCTTTAGCTATTTTCTCTGCCTCCTCATTGCCCCGAATTCCAACATGTGCTGGTACCCACATTAGATGAGTTACTTTCATCTGTGTTAGACTATTAAACTTGATCATTTCTGTTAGAATGTCATTTCTTTTTAATTCCATTGATTTCAAGCTCATTAGGACAGCCATTGAATCAGAACATTTTAGTGCTTTTTCAGGTCTAATTTCATATATCCACTCTAATGCCATTAAAATTGCAACCATCTCTGCTGTGTATACAGATGTTCCATCTGATATCCTTACAGCCTTCCTCACTTCAAGCTCTGGAACATAGAGTGCTACTCCTGCCCTTCCTGATTCCATTCTCTTTGAACCATCTGTATATATTTGAAGAAATGAGTAATATGCATTATTAATGTAGTTCTTGACATATGTGATAATGTTAACAGCTTCTTCCATCTCCGTTTAGTTTTCATGCAATTTTTAATCTACTTTTGGTTGATCAAGTAACCAAGGTGGAATTGGTGACATTATATTTATCGATGCAAAAGATAATACATCAAGATCATTCTCATTTACCCATTCTTCTATTTTCCAGGCAAAGCCCTTCCCTCGTGTATTTATAACTTCCCAGCAATCACTCCAAAAGATGTGCAATTCGAAGGAAGGACTTTTATTCGATTTCTGCCGACCGGAAGTGGGGGCAGGATCAAGGCTGCTGCAGTCAACCCCCTTTTCCTCATTCTCGCACGTAACGGCCATCTTCCTTCCAGATCAAGAAGACTGTTCGTGCAGACATGGCCGACTACTCTAACGTGGCTCCGCCGTCCTCGAACGCCGGTGCAGGGATGAACGACGCATTTAAAGACGCTCTTCAGAGGGCCAGACAGGTGAGTGCTTCAAAAGACTCCGAATGGCTCTTATTTTCACGTTTGGTTATTCAAAACGAAAGTGTAGCTTGACGAATTCGTTAGCTGACGTGCTAATTTGAGGCCTCGTTGCAACAAAGAGCTTTCGGTAGTGCGCGTTTTCTGTTTTCTTTATCCTCGTATTTGTTTTGAGTTTAGCTGAAGTAGACAGACGTTTTGCAATTAATGCGGTTATTTCGTACACCTTCATTTAATTTTAAGGACAAACGGTTTATTATAACTTCTATTTATTAGATGTTTATTTGAACCGTGGCTGTTAACGTTACGCACAAACAAGTACTCGGAAACAAAGTCAGGACGCTTGCGTTAGCCTTTAAAATATGTGATAAGTGAGTGTTTTAGTGTGCCCAGTATATGTTTTTATTTTCAAAATTTCATTCGGTTATATAAATTAAGCTGAATTCCTAGTTTTGGTGGGAGGATTTGGGAGTACGAGTGTAAACTAACGTTAGTTTTGTGTAGAATCAATGAAGACTTATTATCCAGTTAAATTAAAGAAGTTTTATTTTTTATGACAAAATAAAAAAAATTATACGCAAAGTCCATTAAGACATTTCTGAAACCATCGAGGATAAAATACACAAGCCATTGGCTTCCATTGTGGTTCTTGATATCAAAAAACGGACGAGGAAATCTTAAATGGAGTGCAAACAGCTTTTGTCACAAGGATAAATGTCCCTGTTAGCCCTTGTAGAATGACCATGTATCACTTACTAAAACACACATTTACCACAATCATACCGATACTTTGTTACCATTTTCTTGAAAGTATTAAATGCTCTCACTAATCTAAAAAAATAAATTACCCTTATTTCAGCTTTAAAAAAAACTTATTTTGCTATAATAATCATGTAAATGTGTCAGTGGAGGAATGTTTAAAACAATTCTACACAATTTATTGTACACCACAGGGTTCAATGCTAAGAATTTTTTCTACTGGTCCAATTGGCCCAGTGATTCAGATTTTTACTTGCCCTGGCAAAAATTTCCCTGGCCCCCACCAAGGAAAAAAAAGAGAGAAGTTAATAGCTACTTTTAGCCACATATTTTAAATAATTTCGGTGAATCTATAATTTAAAAAAAAAATGTTAATAAATGTGTAATGAGCAAAATACAAAGTGTTGCAAAATTCAAACGAAAAGAGCAGTATGGAAAATGTGGAGGTGTTTTATTAGTTCAAAATTATTTAACAAAAGGTGGTTGACTTGTCATACTGATGGCAAATTGTGCAAAACATCCCTTTATTTTTTTCAAAATGTTGTACCCATGTAAAGACATTCGAAACATTGGAAAACACATCAGAAACAAGACATTAGAGACATTTTCCCCTTATAATTTGATGTTGCCGTCACTTCACTGTACTGGTTGTTACCAGGTTACGATCAAAAATAGCATGCTCAGTCTGCAGTTTATTATGTTTTAAAAACTATTGCTATATACCTAAAGGCTGCCGCGTAGTCAACAATTGTTGTGATCACATTAGACATGGGCCAGTATAAGATTCTGACTGTATGATAACCTTGGATAAAAATATCACTGTTTCTCGGGATTGTGATTACTGCTCTAAAATATATTCTTTTTAAATGTCTGGGTAAAAAAAAAAAAATAAATAACTTTTGTCCACTTTGAACACAATGGCTATGTTTGAAATTGCATACTTCCATACTATATAGTATCCGAGCCAAGTGGTACGTCTGAATTCATAGAATTTGAAAAACTGTATGCGAGAATAGGCATGGATCAGCAACCTTGGATAAAAATATCACGGTTTGTGATTACTGCACTAAAATATATTCTTTTTAAATGTCTAGGTAAAAAAACAAAAACTTTTTCCCCTTTGAACACAATATATATTATTTTGAGAAACAAAAAATATTTTGGAAGGCTAAATAATATGTCAGGCTAAAACAATAATTCATGCTAAATAACATGTAAGGTTAGTAATTCAAATGAATCATTGACTTCTGTTGTCTTCATTAGTTTCCAAAACACAGATTACAACAGTTTAAAACAGCATTTTTGGATATCTTATCTGTTAGATACTGCTGTCCTAAAAAAACTTAATAAAAAATAAATAAATAAAAAAAACATACATATACCTTATGAATGGAATATTTTGGCGGTTTAAAACCTTTTTAGACACAGCCAATATATTTTATTCTGAGCAACATTTAAAATATTTTGGAACATTAAGCATGTCAGGCTAAATAATTCAAATAAATCCTTGACTTCTGCTGTTTATTAACTTAAAAAGCACAAATTTCTTTACAAATTAAAATCGGCATCTTTTGATGTCTTTTCTGCTGGAGAGACTAAAGTCTTACATATACCGTGGGAACTCTATAACAGAAATTTTTGTTGGTTTTAAAACTGACTTTTCCAAACTGATAACTTGAAAATGTGTAATTCCCAATGTTGTTTTTTTTTTTTTATAGATTGCTGCAAAAATTGGAGGTGATGGGGTACCCCCCTCTCCAGTTTCTAACGACTTTGGTTATGGAGGACAGAAGAGGCCTCTTGAAGATGGAGGTAAGTTCATGGAAATAATATTGTTGGATAATTTATTATTGAACTTTTCAAAATTTAGGTGTCCAATGTGACTAATCAGATTATATATTTTCAAATTAGCATATTGAGGCAGTGTGAAAATGTTAAATAGGATTGAATGCAAATGAGCAAGCAGATTAGTTAGTAAACGCATGCTTATGTTCTCCAAATGTTAAGGAAAATGTACTCATTTGAATGCATTTATTTTCTACAAATCCACACTCGCTCATCATTTTTCGTTGTGCCAAATTTGTATAAAGTTCCTACTTTTTTTTTTCTTTTTTTTTTATAGAATTAATTTTCAACTGATGCTAATTGCTTTTGACTGATTGCCGTTTTTTAGTTTAATTTCACATTTTCATATTCCTTTAATAATAAGTATACACAAAGACAGTAAATGGCCAGGGTCTACAAGATGGACTTGTCTACTTGGACTAAATTAACGTTTTCTTTACAGATCAACCAGAAACCAAGAAAGTTCCACCAAGTGATCGTAAGCATTGTTATTGTATTCCAGGCATAGCTAATTACCTTTTTATATTTTAAATTAAAAAAATGTAACAAATTAAGCGATATAATTTAAGTTGTTCACTGATCTATGTTCATGCTTTCATTTGTGCCACAGCTTTTTCAGCTGTAATGGGAGGCATGGGTGGCCCACCAAGGTAAATTAAAGTATTTTTGTCACACTAATTTAAAAGATACACATCTACGTTGCCTTTTTTAACGATGCTATCGCATCTCTGTGCAGGTCTATATCTGAAGAGTTCAAGGTCCCAGATGGCATGGTTGGCTTCAGTAAGTTGCCCTTTTTTTATTATTCATATCAGCTGTTTGTTTTTGGAGTATTTATATTTCAAACATATAAAATTAAATGCTTAACACTTATTTTCAGTCATTGGAAGGGGAGGAGAACAGATTTCAAGACTGCAGCAGGAGTCCGGCTGCAAAATACAGATTGCTCCTGGTGAGTCAAAAATGAAAAGCCTATTGGATCGTTTACACTGAGCTGTATGGTTCACAGGTCATGTTTATCAGGCTTGTGTCTCCACTGCCTTCACTTCCATTGTGTTGTTGTCATTCTCGCTCAAAGTAAAAGCTGTAAGGGTTTTTCACACACCGCATGAGAAGCACTTCTGTAAATGTTAACAGCATTTGATGATAGCTGCTAGGGCCGCACGATTCTGGTTAAAATGAGAATCACAATTTTTTTTTTTAATCAAGATCATGATTTTCTCACGATTCTGTAGATGTAAAATAAAGGTTAATATGAGTATCCTAATATTATTGTTATTACTCAAACATATAGTAAAGCAACAATAATATCAGGTCTATGTGTAGGTCTACTGTTGCTATAAATCTTGTATAGACTTTAAATGGTGGACTTGAACAGACTCGTAAAGTGATGACATCACAATACAACTATTCATAATTCAAATTTTTTCACTGGTAAAATAAAACATTTGTCATTATCAGATTCCATCTTGCATTATATTCAACATTACTGTATGTAGGCTTGAGTAGCTATATTGACCCAGTAAACAATTATTTTTATGCGCAACACTGTGTTCGCAATAAAGAAAAAAACATATCAAATGCTCCTCGCAATCATAACTTTAAAATGCGATATGATCTTTTAAATGGTTTGCATGCCGGTTTCACTTTCGCTGCCAAGCGCTTTTCATATCATGGCTGTCGTCACTTTGAGGAAAAAAACCTACATGCTAATCATACATCCCGCACGACACCCAATCGATCGCCCTGTGCAACAAACTGAACGTTGTTTACAACTTAATTACCTGTTATTCACAGCCTATGCAGGTTCTGACGCTAAATTACTCATTTGCAGACACATGCGTGTCCTCTTGGTAGTAAACAAACCGCTCGCATTCAGCTCACGTGTGATTTCGCTGCCGTGAATGCATCATTGCATGAAGACAGAAATGACATTGTTGGGTGAATTATACCTTATAAAATACAGTCTGTGTTTGGGGGTGTCCATGTTGCTGAGTAACGTTTATAAAATGTGAAAACTTGTGTGATCGCCTTTACGCTTCTCTCCTGACCTTGAATATAGAATTGGCTGAATCGTAGATATGCTGAATTAAGATGGTGTGTAGGGTCGAATCGAGATTGCAATCTTTTTTCGATTAATCGTGCAGCTCTAATAGCTGCAGATCAATGCTAATGCAAGTTACTGAATGTCTGTAAATATAAAACATATATGAACACACACAGCCCATTACAATGTCCGAAATGTTACCAATTACTGATTTTTTTCCAAAACATACAAATAAAGGCCTTATTTGTGTTCAAAAAAGATATGCAATCAGGACAAACCTCTCATCTGTATCTCTTTACCTGCACGTCTAACCTCTTGTTAAAGTAATTCCAAGTACATAAGTCCAAAAGGCAATCATGAATTAACAATTGCAGCTTATTTGTGTTTTAGGTTGCTGAAAGAATCAATTGCTTATGCTTTTTTTTCTTCGATCTCACGTTAGTCTGTTTCACAACGGATGGGAGTAGCACTTTAATAACCATGCGTAAGTTGTTATTATTAGGCAAGTACACTCAAATCGAGAAAATGAAATCACTCGCACTTTACCACATGTTTTTAGATGCCCTCGTAAACAAAAGACACAAAGCAGATTATGGCATGTGGATGTTTGTCACAAGAAGACAACCAAGTTTATTTGGCTCAGTTGACCATGGCTAGGGCCAAACAGAATCTGTGGACATTTTTTGCTATTTTTGTGCAGAATTTTGTAAAAAAAAAAAATCAGCAGATTTATGTGAAAATGTTTTTTTTGGAGAATCATAACTAAACAATATATAATTTGAAGAAATGAAAAATAATAAATTTTAAACTTTTTTTTTTTTTTAATATTAACAATGCAAATCCATCTAGATGCACTTATTTGTTATACAAAGCAAGTCTCATATAATATATTTACTAAAAGACAGAACATATTACTTTACAAACTTTTGTAAATAAATCATATGAGCATTTTAATATAACTATTATTATATCACAAATTATTAGTAAACTGAATCCATATAAATTAACAGAGATTTACACAAGTAAATGTGTTGACTCAATGATGGGCTAAAAATCTGCGGATTTCTGCACACGCAGATTCCGTGTGAGCCTAACCATGGCTCATGTGTGTTATGATGCCACGTCCCAGCTGTATATTTAAAAATGGGGCTTTCTTCATTGTCATTCTCCTGGCTTGTTGCTTGCATTGGTGATGATTCTCTGTAAACCAATAACGTTCAGAAGTGAGTTTAGCTCCACCCTTTGGAATTGTTCTGTTGTGCTAGATAGTTGCTCTCTGGAAAGGGTACTCAAAGTGGTACGTTATGATTAGCTCTTTTAGTGCTTTTGACAGTGGAATCAGACACAAGAAGTGTACCATACTGTACCTTACCGCACCACTCAGTGGGAACGGTCTATATGTCTGATTGTTGTCAGTTTTTTGGTTTGACTGCTTATTGGTCATTCTTCTCATCAGACAGTGGTGGTATGCCTGATAGGTCAGTGACATTAACAGGATCACCAGATGCAATCATGTGAGTATCTCCATTCAAAATTTTCTTTTTTCCTCTCATAATGAGCATGGTGTCTTTAAGTGTTTAAAACAAATTCATTCTACTCAATAGGACTGCTAAGAGGCTGCTCTCAGAGATTGTAGAGAAAGGCAGACCATCTCCAGCATTCCATCACAATGATGGACCAGGCATGTCTGTTCATGAGATGATGATCCCTGCCTCCAAAGCGGGCCTGGTCATTGGAAAGGGAGGAGAAACAATCAAACAGTTACAGGTAAACAATTGTAGGCAACCTGCATACATGTGGTTAAATCACCACAATGTTAATTAGATTTTTGACCGTAAAGCTTTTGTTGATCTTTGTCTGTGCTTTCCATACGTTTAATTAATTTAGATGTTGAATACTTTGTATAATAGGAACGGGCTGGAGTCAAAATGGTGATGATTCAAGATGGACCCCAAAACACAGGTGCTGATAAACCACTCAGGATCTCTGGTGATCCTTTCAAAGTTCAGGTACGCTATATATTACTTTGAAATTGTTGTATTACGTACAGTATATCAATTCAGTTTTTTTGTTTCTTTGAATAGGGTGTAATTGAATTTTTAATTTTTTTTTGTTATATACAGCAAGCTAAGGACATGGTAATGGATCTGATTAGAGATCAGGGTTTCCGTGAACAGAGAGGAGAATATGGCTCTAGAGCAGGTGGTGGTGGAGGAGGAGACAGTTTGGATGTAAGTACTGCTTTATGAGACTGAACCTAAATTTGAAATTATTTTTTTGTTTTGAAAGAAGTTGACTGTTAAACGGTTTTGCTACTGCTTTAGGTCCCTGTGCCAAGGTTTGCTGTGGGTATTGTGATTGGCAGGAGTGGCGAAATGATCAAGAAGATTCAGAATGATACTGGTGTGAGGATTCAGTTCAAGCCAGGTATATAAGAGGCCATTTACATGTTTTCAAAAATCTGAAATAATTTGAGTTTGGCTGTTTGTTTACAAGACAGCATACTACACGTGTAGTATGTGTTGGGTATGTAGACGTGTAAAACATTGATTTTAAAGGAAAGCCCAATCAAACTCCTAGGAACAGCAATGTTGTTACTGCTCAAGAGTTTGCTAACATTTTTTCAGCAGTGAATTCATTTCACCATCAAATACTCCGCAAATAAAACAATGGTTTTGGCCATTTTTGCAGATGAAGAAATAAATATGCTGATAATTTTGAAAAATGCTGTCTTGTATACATGCAAGAGAAACTTTTACACCACAATAATATAGCCAATAACAGAGATATAGCCTGAGATAGTTTAGAATCAGTTTACAGCACATGGCACAAATGCGATTTTAAATCAAGTTGAACCATTGACACATGCTTGCTTTTCCTTTCAGATGATGGCACCACACCAGAAAGGATTGCTCAAATTATGGGACCTCCAGATAGAGCACAGCATGCAGCAGATATCATAACTGACCTACTGAGAAGTGTGCAGGCAGGAGGACCCCCTGGTCATGGTGGAGGTGGTGGTGGTGGCGGTGGTGGCAGAGGAAGAGGCCGTGGACAGGGAAACTGGAACATGGGCCCTCCTGGTGGTCTGCAGGAATTCACTTTTACTGTACCTACCATGAAAACCGGCCTCATTATTGGCAAAGGTTAGTTGTTTTTAGAGATCACGTTACACTAAGGCTACGTTCACACTGCAGCCAAATGTGGCCCGAATCGGATTTTCTTGCCCACAAATGACTCAGGTGATGACAGTGTGAACAGCCCAAACCGCATGGAATCTGATCTTTTCAGGTCAGATCTCTGCCACTTTCATATGTAGTCTTAAATCAGACACCGATCTGATGTTTTGCAATGTGACTGCAGTGTGAACGGTTATGTCGGATTTCATGTGACTTTTACATGATCTTTGAGCGACATGCGTCATCACTGTGCTGCAAATATCCTCTACTCATCAGCATCACAGTAGAATGGCACACGGTGATTACCACATAAAGTTGGTTGACCATTTAGAAAAAGATTTTGAAGGCAAAACTGGTGCTTGTTAACGATTGAGGCACGGGTTGATCGCGAATCTGAAGAGCGTGGTGCGTGTTGCGGACATGGGATCCGTGTGCAAATGAGGGAGAACTTTCTCTCCGAGAGAAAAAAGGGCAGGTGCTCGAGCACCCAAACCCCCCCTTCTGTATGTGTCTGCTGTTTATAACGAAGTAAAATGAAATGCAAACGGCGCCTTCTCAGTTCAGTCTGCGGCTGCTCATTAACCCTTTAAGAGTTCACTACACCGGTGGTCAAACAAACGCGCACCGCGGTTGTCATAAATCGCGAATGATCCGTGTTTTCAATCACAAATGACTTAAAGATTTTAAATGCCGAAATACACATTAGTAGTTGCAGAACAATCATTTACAGTCCTTAAAATACACCACGGTTGTCTGTGAAAAGGGCAATAATCATATAAGCATGATCTGACAACGTGCTTGCTTCATACAGTATCACGTGTGCATAATTAGACATTTTGTGCTGTCCGTAACTGTGCTTTTGTGCATGCGGGTCAGTTTAGGACCATGATATGTTCACATTGCAAATCTGATATTGGCCACATTTATAAGAGCAGTGTGAACAGCCATGCGAAAAATCAGATCTGAGATTTGAGCGCTAAGCCTGACAGTGTGAACGTAGCTTAATACTTTCCCTCTGTGAGTTATGTTTAGCTGTGATCATGAAAACATTCACCGTTCCTCTGTTCTCTTCATACATAAATGCATAATCTTGTCTGTTCTTGTTCTGTAAATGTATTTATTTTTTGTAAAAGCTATTATGCCTTATATATTAAAAAAAATTGAAATGGTTAATAGTTTTTTTTTTTACTAAACTGACCACATAAATGGACCACGAGAACAGCAAATGCAAGCCTCGAAAATGAATTAACATTGATGTTATTTATTATTATTTTCTTTAGGTGGTGAAACCATTAAAAACATAAGCCAGCAGTCAGGAGCCAGGATAGAATTGCAAAGAAACCCTCCTCCTAATTCGGATCCTAATATAAAGATCTTCACAGTCCGTGGGTCACCCCAACAAATTGATTATGCCAGGCAATTGGTAGAGGAGAAGATTGGAGTGAGTGTCCTTTTTTTTACCTCCATGTTTAGTTTTTATTTTCAATATTTTTAATACCTCGTTTGGATTACATTTAAAATGTTTGTTTTTCTTTGTCATAGGGTCCAGTTAGCCCTATGGGTGGCCCTCATGGTCCACCTGGGCCACATGGAGGACCTTCTCATGGACCTCCTGGTCCACAGGGACCACCTGCTCCTATGGGCCCTTACAACCCTGGGCCTTATGGCCAGGGCCCACCTGGACCACAGTAAGGACTTGTTACATTGCTTACTATGTGACAGTGTTTTTGCTTGTTTGTTGTGAGCCAGTTCAGTTGGATATGAGCTTATTGTATTTTATTTTTATCCTCAGTGGACCCCCAGCACCGTACCAGCCTCAAGGCTGGGGCAATGGATACCCCCACTGGCAGCAAGGACAGCCTGATCCTAGTAAGTCTAACTAAAGTTTGTTCAAAATAGCTTTGTGAAGTCCATATGCAATATTAGTCATTTTTCCACTTAAGCTGTTTGTTCCCCAGATAAAGCAGCGGCTGATGCTAATGCTGCAGCATGGGCTGCCTATTATTCTCAGTACCAGCAGCAGCCCCAGGGTCCAATGACACCCACCTCGGCAGCCCCAGGCACAACCCAAGCCAATGGACAAGGTGGGTTTTTAGCTGCACTTCACAAAAAAACAACCCTCCATTCACACTTGACCTACAGTATTTTGAACAGTAGTAGTTAGAGGCCTTTCAGTGTTGTCTTAACGGAGCGGTGCAATGTTGCTATTCTAATGGTCTATCTATTGATCTGGGATGGCCTTTTATTGGCTAGCACTTATGGAAAGGACAGTTTCTCAGACACTCAACCTGCTTGTGCAAAGTGCACAACCTAGCCAGCGGAGGACTTTCTGCAGCCTTTAAAAGAATGGTTCTCAATTTCTCAAATTGTACCATTTTTAACAGGTGACCCGCAAGCTCCAGGTCAAAGTGGACAGGCAGATTACACCAAGGCCTGGGAGGAATATTACAAGAAATTGGGTATAAATACTTTGACAAATGTAGCGTCAGAGATTTTCTTTGAGCGGCCAGGTTAAATAGCAGCAGGGCTTGAATAGCCAATCAGTGCTGTTTTACTTTTGGAGTCTTGTGAGGAAAATTAGAGGCGGGAGAATTTTCGTTCTGGTCTATAAATATATTGGTCTCAAACCCTGCTGTTCAGAATAAGGTGCTGTAGTGTCTCAACAGAGGTAGAATAGGATTAACACATCAAATCGAAACCATGAATGAGATTGCACTGTTCACTTTTCTGAATTTCCATAATGGATTAATATGTACTCCTTTCCAAATTTGTTTGATATTCCTGTATTTCTATGACTTGTATTTATGAATATTTCTTTTGAATTTACTGATATTTTACTGCTACTTAAAGTTTGACTCTTTTAATTGGACTTATTCGATAATATTCATTTGCATTTTTGCTAAATTTAACAGTAGGCTAAGTTGCATGTTTCAATCAGAATTAACAAGTAATTCTGTGGTGTCTAATCATTTTAACATTTAGGCTTAAGATTAAAGTCAGCTTGGTCTTGTCTCATCAGGTCAAGGCCAGCCTCAGCAGGACTACACCAAGGCGTGGGAAGAGTACTATAAGAAGCAAGGTGAGATAAGTATGTGAAAGTAGTTTTCTTTATTTTGTAATAGTTTGGGGCAGCTGCAGCTCTTTCACAGTCCTCTCTGCAGTAGAGCTGCTGTGGATTCAGCTGCCCTACAGTAAAGTAGTGGGTTTCTGTCCTGGCACTCGGAGGTAGAGTGATCAGGGTCGTTCCCCTTCTTACAAACATTCATGAATCGTGCAGAGCAAGTTTTTGTGTACAGGGTTCCCACAAGTCCTTAATGTCTTTTCAAATGCTTTTTAAATCATTCAGTGTTGATCTTAAAACTAAAAAAAAAAGTTTTTAAATAAACTTATATAGATCGTTTCTTAAAAATGCTTGAATTGATATTGTGCAAGATATTTTTATTTTGTAAAGTTGAGTTGCTTTGCTTGTTTAGATAATGTAAACCCATGAAGCAAGAAAAAAAACAAGCATATTTATGTATCTAAAACTTCTGGTTACATCAGCCTACGCTCTTTTCAGTGAGCTAACGTCAGATCATTTTAGAAAACTATATAGGATGAACCAAATATTTTTCAGTTTTTCACAACAACAAAAAAAGATAAATAGAATATCCTATCTCTATCTATATCTCTATCATGTGGCCAAAAATAAAGGCAAAAGAAAAAAATGTTTTTGCATAGTTGCTTGACATGAAAACAAACAAAGTGTCTAGCAAGGTAACATGATGTAACCTTGCCTTCAACTGTAAATCGACCTCGAATGAAGTCTATCAATTTGAGGCTATTGGAGCTAGAAAGTCCTTGAATTGGAAGTTAACCAAAGTGTGGGAACCCTTTCTGTAAATCATTCATAAAGCAGTTCTGAAGTAAACTTTTGCAGTCCTGAAAGTTCTTATTTTTCAAATGTTAGTTGGTATGAAAGACATTTAAACCACATGTAAATGCTATGAAAAACTACTTTGCTCTTTTTGGCAAACTGATTACTGAATTGAAAGTTCATTTGTGTCTCGTTTTCACTGACTGGTATGGTACGGTTCGGGTCGGAACAGGTCATCTTTATCAGGCTTGCGTTTCCACTACCAAGGGTACCCTTTTGGTGGGCGTGGTGCATGACAAAGTTTCAGTCGACGTCATTCTCGCTGGAGGAAATGTGTATAATAAAGCTGTACAGGTCATTCACATATCATATGAGAAGCACTTCTCACAAAACAGATGCTTCATACACATAAATACTTGTGTAGAAATGTTTATTACTAACCTTTCTATGAACATGAGTTGATTATAACTGCAGATCAATGACAGTGCAAAATAGCCTAGTGTAACATCTGTAATTATATTAAATAAATAAATGAACATATATAAACACATGCAGCCCTTTACAGTCTCCAATATGTTACCAACTACAGAAGAACTACATATAGCAAACATTTCGTTTGTATTTAGGTTCAAAAACAACACAAAATATAGCCCACAGTCAGCGAAAACCTCTCATCTGTGTCTGTAATCTTCAGCAGCACATGTAGCCTCTGTTAGACAGTAATTCCATCATTCCCATTTCATTTTAGTCCAAAAGGTGGAGATAATAGTTAAACATGGCATTTTGTTCATGTTTGCTGAAAAATAATGTGCTCCTTTTTTTCCGGCTTCTCCTTTGCTTTTCACTCTCGCGTTTGTCAGTGTCTGACAGGATCAGGTTTCAAAAGCCCGTCAATAATCAAGCGCAGGTTATTATCATCAGCTCAAGAAGTTTGTTATTTCAGATATAATATTAGACGCAAGGGCACAAGCAAGAAAGCGAAACCGCTCGCGCCTCAGACTGGCTCGTAAAAAAATACGGGGCACAGGGTAAATCTGCCGTTCTTGGCTTTATGGCTGTTCATCAAGACGACGACAAGGTTTGTTTGCGCCCGGGTCGACCATGGCTCGTTATTATATGTATATATCATTCCGCTATAATGTCTCGGCTCGTCAGCTGTGTATTTTAAACATGGCGGGTTTTTTGTTTTCATTCTGGCTTGTTGCGTAAGCGAATGACATATCTCTGTAAACCAATAGCGTTCAGCTGCACGTCTTGCTCCGCCTTTTGGTACCCTTTCTAGTGTTTGGTACCCTTTTGAAAGGGTGCCGAAAAAGTGTTACGGTACGGTTTGGTTCGGTACGCCTTTTGACAGTGGAAACGGCCATAAAAGCGTACTGTACCGTACCACTCAGTGGAAACGGGCCATTGCTGTCCCTTTTTTAAAAATTTTTTAATTTGTTTAAACTTATTGTTGATAACTGCAAGTTTGGGTATTTACCCTAATGTCCAATAATGTGCTATAGTACTTGTATAATGACTAAACCACAAAGTTAACATTACTGCATTTTTATTCAGTAATATTGTTCACATGAGATTATAGCAATACTGTACTGCGTGGATTCCAAATCATAGTAACCAAAGTGTCTTTAATGGGAAAATGCTGTGCCATCAAAGTGTTGAGCTAAACATTTTTTAGAAAAGCTTGACCTTCCATTAATGGTTTTGATTCTCTCTTCTCAGGTCAAGCTGCTCCTCAAGCAGCTGCAGCAGCAACGGCGTCTCAGCCCGGAGGTCAGCCGGATTACAGCGCAGCGTGGGCCGAGTATTACCGCCAACAGGCAGCCTACTATGGTCAAGGCGCCCCTCAGGCAATGGGCGGTGCACCCCAGGCTCAGCAGGTACACTCCCAATAAAATGCCTTTTGCGCTGTTTACTTGAAAGATGTGCATGTTTTTGTTTTTCTTTCCACCACACCATTCCCAACACCCCCTTCCCCCCCACCCTTCTTTCCTCCTAACGTTTACTTCCACAGGCTCAGCAGGTTTCCAGACGAGTCGTCAATGCAACACTTAACCAAACACTTTTCTCCTCAAACAGGCAATTTTTTTTTTTTGAAGGGTGTTGCATATATGTTTCTGCTCTTAACATGTTGTGTATTTCTTATGTATTTCTTCTGCACAGGGCCAGTAATGTGAAGTGGACATAAAGTAAATGCTACATTGTCAGAAAAAAACCTTTGTTAAATGTTTGGATGCAGACGCCATGATGAAGATCTTTATTTGATTGGTTTGAGTGTTTAAGATAGATCGCAGACCGGCTCCAAAGTCAAGTATATATAAATATATTTTTCCCTTTTGCTTTGCCACTCTTGTAAATGAACGGTTTGTTTTTAGTCAGGTTAATATTTGGTCATTCCAGCTCCTGTATCTTCTGTATCTCATGTAGATTTGAGACTAAAGTCATTTCCATGTAAATCATCTCAGTTTTAATATGATATGCCTGTTGTGTTTTGCAATAAAACAATGAAACCTCCTGTGTTGGTAAGTGGGGTGCAAAGGTGGGGCATGTTTTGTGAACTTAACTTTGTTTTGGGACGGGGTGGGAGTCACGCAAATTTCCAAAAACCACAAATGTTGCTCTTGTTTTTATTTTTTTTTCTCTTTTTTGACCTGTCTATACTAGCGTTTTTGATTTTAGTTTAATTCCTGGTCTTTAAATGTCACGAGATCATCGACTGTTTGACAAATGGACAGCTCTGTTTTTATTCTGCATTCTTTGTTGTTGTTTTTACTGGTCGTTGATGTGGATGAGGTGTAGGCAGGTTATCTAAGGCAAAGTGGCTTGATGTTGGCAAGGTATGTGACTCATGCAATAACTCAGTGCTGTAGTGTTGCTCATTTTTGTACTGCATTTCACCTGGTTTGTTGAGGTTAATGAGAGCCATTTCCTTCCTCACAGGCAAGATTAGGAAGGCGGTAAGCAAGTGTGCGTCTTTGCATAAACTGTTCTTTTAATATTGTTATTGCAATCATGCTGCAAGTATTTTAGTTTTTTCAGAGTTTGCTGCTTTTTTACAGTGCAGGTCAAATGTTCTGATCAAGTCATGCCTTGCGAAATTACTTGTCCCCATCTTATATATATTTTAAATGTCTAAATTCAACCATTTGTGTATATATTGATTCTAAATATTGCTCAATCTTTTTGATACCATTAAAACACGAAAAGCTCAAATGCGAACATGCGACTACTTTTTTTGTCTGCTAGCATATAGGTTTTTGGGAGACTCTGGCCTTCCACACCAGTGAAATGAGCTCTCCACTGTAAGTACAAAATGTACATAACTCTGCGGCTGTCAATGCATTGTCTTTGACCGATTGAAACGCATTGTATCTTTAATATTCTCTAAATGTTGCCCTTTTTTGGGTAAGTATGTCAGGGCTGTAATTGATTTGACATGCATTTAAGATAATGACCTGACCCTTTTCCACATTGGATTGTTTCTTTTTGCCATAACATTGTGATATGTACATATTGAGTCGTTGCCATGTTGACACACTGCTTTAGTCATTAAGGACTATTCTTATCAAACTGTATCACTGTTCAGGCCAGGACGTCTATAGCAACTTTATCCCATTGACTAGTCAATTGTCCTTTTTTTTTCCTGCTTTGCCAAGTGTTTTATACTGCAAAAGCCATAAAGACCCAATGTCTCAAATGTCAATTAGCATTGTCTAATTTCTAAATTTGTGCCTGACCTGTTTTTGTGATTGAGGTCATCGATTTGATGCACGTTTTTCTTTGATTTGACTTTTATTAGTGAGCAGTGCAATGTCTAACTTTGCAGTGCCATCCCTGACCTTGCACCTTAGGTTCTGCAGCAATAACGCACAGGTAAGAGTATCCTAAAAAGTCAAAGCGATTGAACCTGTGGTCTCTCTAGTGTAATGCTTTTCATATTTGAAACTGAGGTCAATATGTGCTGCATAAACGATGTCTCTTGTAGTAAATAGACTGCCGTACGCAACAAATGTTGGAGTTTAGCTCTGCTGGAAATGTTTTTTGTCCATTTGAATTGCATGGCATTGACCTGTAGCTCATAAAACAATGTTTTTATTCTTAATTCTATTGATATCTTTAATTAGGATTGCTGTTTTTTGTTTTTTTTTTCCTCTAAATGAACTCAATGTTAATTTAATGATTGCTCATTTGATAACTTGCCGGTAAGTGTTTAGTGTGGTCCTGTTCTAATGTTATACACAATGCATGCAGATGCAAACTGATTCCGAGGTAGCCATATGAATGCTCTCAATTATAACTGACGTATACTGTATGTATGCTCATGTTTCACTGGTTTGCAAGCTATATTGATGCCCCTCTCTAGTGCTAACGTTTGTCCCACATTGCTGCCTTCATTCTCGCTCACAGTGTTGAAGATGCCGCAGGCGTAGTTCGTAGAATCAGGTCCTGAGCTAGTTTGTCCGTAAGGAGGATTCCTTTGAGTCTGTCCCTCCACTGAATGTAGACTGTTCGAGGGCTCCAATTATAAGGTAAAAATACATATATTATGAGGACTGTCATTGCAAAGAAGTCAATGTTTCTGTTAGTTTAGGGTGGATGCCAGTTAGTTTTGATTTTAGAAACATGCCATACATTTCTGTATTATTGGTTGTCAGTTCTATAAAATGTTCTTCGAGTACATGCTTTGCCTTTTGTTGATAAGTGTAGGGATTTAATGTGCTTTAATGCTGTACAGATGGACCATGACCAGGAAATTTTTTTTTTCTTTCTTTGAGTAGATATTTACTAGATCTTTTATTTTCTTCTTTGGTTCGACAGTTGATCATTTATAAAGCTAGTCTGTCCATTGCTGCATATCGTTTGTATGCATGCAAGATGTGCTTTTTCTTTTTTGAGCAAATTGTTCATAACAGAATTCGTGGGGGTCTTAAAACGAAGAGAAAATCGGAGAAATTTGGAGCATGCCTTTTTGAGGTAAAAAACAAAAAGCAGACAAAAAAAATCAACTGTTAAAGCTGTTGAATGTACCTTTTTTTTTCTGAGAATTGTTGGTCTGAATTGACTGTTGCCATTGTCATTAATAAAATTGTAATCGTTACGAATGGCTTAAGTTTTTATTGTTCACATCGTGTTGCTTTAAATGACACATTTTTGTACTGGCATAACAGGTGAGTTATGAACAAGCGTTACCTCCAGAAGCAGATTACAGTACATGAGTCTTAAATTGCCTGTTGCATGGCCTTAGCTTCGCATGACTAAAAAATCTGATCTGAATTTATGGGCAGTGTTGAAATCTTAATTTCCATACCCTTTTTTTGGAGACAAGTGTTTTCATCCCTTTTCAAACACTCCAATATGGTTACAACATTCAGGTCTCAAAAGCTGAAGGACCCTAAAAGTTTAGACCATTCATTGTGCAAATCATTCTTCAAGTCCAAACAGAGATTTCCATAAAAGAACACTGAAAGGTATATAAAATAGACATCTGTCCTTTTTTTAACCACTTAATTTTAAACATACAAACATTACATGGCACTAATAGTGACTTGGAAGACAAGTCAATGATGAGGACTAGACTCAGCAGCTGTAGGCAGTGAGTGAGTGCGTGAATGGCTGGCTGACGGACAGATTTAGTCACTGAACTTGTGCTTCCAGCAAAGCACTGTGTACCAGATGCACTGAGGTGTCACTACAGCCGTTCAGGTGATGGATCACATCTGTTCCCAGATAGCTCAGAAGCAGATCAGATCGTCTGTGAAGCAGGTGTAGGATGTCCTCAGCCAGTGTCTCCAGACTAAAATAACGTACTTTGTCGAGGTCAAAAATGTCCTTAAGAAAGAACAACACCTGCTCCTGTAGGACAAAAGTCTGAATTAATGTAGTTAACAACTAACAATGAAGTGTACACCCTAGCAGTCTCAAGATGACTACCTGGTCATTAGTACCAAGAATCCCAAAAATCATTGAAATAAGTTTTAATAATTTATTATTTACCGCTAAGTGCAGTGAACCTCCAGGAACAGATCTGAAAAACCTAACCCAATGGTTCCAAATTCTAGTCCAGGAGTTTAACTAAACAGCAAATTTTTGACATCTCAAAGGATTAGTTCACTCAAATATTAAGGTTTTTAACTACGTTCCCTCGTTGTTCGAATTTCAAGACCCTTGTTTATCTCAACACAAATTCCAATATTATCAAAAGCTTGTTAATCTTCCATTGATAAAGATGGCTATTGTCACTTAACAGAAATAATGTACGGTATAGAATATAACGTCATGGGGCAGTGGAGAAAGAATTAATATTGTGTATGTCTCCCAAGAGCTTGGAGGACTGCATCCATACATCTCTACAATGACTCAAATAACTTAATACAGTCACCTGGAATAGCAAAGGAAGCGTTAATGGACTCCTAGTCTATTAAGATTAATCTTTAATGCCTCCATCTTACCCCAAACATGCTTAATAAAGTTCTGGGGACTGGGCTGGCCAATCCTGGAGCACCTTAACATGGAGGCTAAAGTATGAGAAAAGGAGCGCTATCCCGCTGAAGAATTTGCCCTCTCCTGTGGTTTGTCAAGTAATTGGCACACAAATGTCTTGATACCTCAGGCTGTTGATTTTCCATCCACTTGTACGCCCCCATACTGAATGAAACTGTAATTTTTTCTTGGTTTCCTCACTTGACTGATTTCTGTGAGAATCTCGGGTCCATGCATGTTCCAATAGGTCTTCTGCAGTATTTGTGATGCAGAATCAACAGAACTGCAGGGATACAGTTCACCAGAAGATTCATCTGCCACTTTTCCAAATGATCAACAACAAATCAAGCTCTTGCAACTGGGATCGACAACAAGACCTTTAGGTAGTATAGCGTAAACAGTTTTTTTTTTTGTTTTTTTTGCACACAAAAATGTTATTGGAGCTTCGTATGATTAGTTGAACCACTGAAGTCACATGGAATATTTTTAGTTCCTTTTCTAGACTTTGAACTAAAGATCTTTGCAGCAGACCCAAGGAAGTTCGGGTATATATATTTTAAATGGTTGGTCAGGACTGTAAGTAATACCAGAAATCAATCAAAAGCACTTTGCATGTGTTTTGAAATTGTATAATTATCATGGGATATGAACAGGAAATAAGATGGTTAAAAACACATGTGCGCATTACCTCAATCATTTTTAGAATCAGAATCAGAAAGCTTTATTGCCAGGTATGTTCACACATACGAGGAATTTGTTTTCGTAACAGAGCATCTACAGTGCTACAGGATTACAGGACAAAAAAAACAGATAATAAATATATATTTTTTTTAAATAGTAGTTTGTGCAAATATACAGATTGACAAGTGTATGTACATGTTTATTACTATATACAACGTTATATGTGCAGCTGTTATGTGCAAATTGGCATGTAAAGTGTGTGGTTAAATAAGTGTATATGTGTATAAAAGTGTATAGCAAGTAGTGATGTTGGTTCTACAGTTATTATCATCAAGTGTTCATGAGATAGATTGCCTGAGGGAAGAAACTGTTTCTGTGTCGGGCTGTTCTGGTGCGCAGTGCTCTGTAGCGTCGACCAAAAGGTAAAAGTTCAAAGAGGCAGTGTGCTGGGTGTGAGGGGTCCAAAGTGATTTTGGCAGCCCTTCTGCTCTTCTGCAAAGACCTTTACTTTGAACATTTCTGGATCGTTGCTGTCTATGGAGGATGAGGGAGCTCCCAGATTTCATCAAAAGTATCTCAATTTGTGTACTTTCAAGAGTTCACACTAAGCTGATGATTGATTATAAAGCTTGTTTGGTGCGCTGTGCTGTAAAAAAAACCCTGAGCTCAGAATATCCTCGAACACGGAGCTCCCTCCCGTTTGAAGGGCGAGAGGGGAGTTTGAGTTCGGGTAGGTCTCGAGAACTCCCCTGCTTGTGAACGTGTTAGGAATAGCTAAGAGTTTGTCTTAAGATGCTACTTTGGATTAGTCAATTTACTTATGATGTATGTCTTTGAAGGGTGGGAGGAAACCAGGGAAAACCCACGCGAGCACGGGGAGAACATGCGAACTCCGCACAGATATGCCAACTGGCCCGGTCAGGGCTCGAACCAGTGGCGTTCTCGCTTTGAGGTAACAGTGCTAACTACTGGGATGCTGTGCTGCCCTATCAGAAGGGGAGGAGTAGGGGTTGGAAGGGGGTATTTTTCAAGACGAAGATGACTGAAGTGGAAAACTCTGGCCATTTATAGTGAGTCAGGATTCATCTTTTTGGCAGCCATGATCAAACATAAGCAAGTGATCATCTTAAAATTTGTTAAGAAATAAACCGCACAAAGATGAACAAAGGTCTCGGGATTGGAACAACATGAGGGTGAGTAAGCTGAATTTTTATTTTTAGGTGAAGTTATTCTTTATATAAAATTTATATTGCAATATTGTCCACACAAATACGTTCTTTCATATTCCAACAATCATAGGCTAAAATCTGTAGTCTTTGATGACAGACAGGCAATTAATAGTTGTCAAATGCACAAGAACCGATCATCTCTTACGTAAAGGTTACACCAAATTATGCCTTACCTTGAAGAAGCAGCAGTAATCTTGCAGAGTACATTTAGGGCCAAGAAACCCCCAGGCCAAGACTGGACTTATGTGCTCACACACTGCATAAAAATGTGCAATGAAGCCATCTTGAACCTGTGCACACAAAATAAAATATTACTATACAGAGAGGAGATCAAAATTAGAGAACATATTTCCTAAATGTGGCTTAGTAATATTTGAATTTATCCTAAAAGGTACAGATGTTTAGGCATATTTTATAAGAAACTCAGTCTGAAGGACAGCATAAAAAAAATCAATGGAAAAATAACACTGATCAAAATTAGAGAACTCGTCTAGATACCTCTGTTACCCCTCATTTACATGGGGCATCAGCGGTGACTTGCTGAACCAAACTGAGGATCTGTCGAATCATGTTGGGTCCACTGCAACTTTCAGTGCGAACTCAGGTATCAGCCAATCAGATTGTTTTATGTGAAAACAAGTGCTGACACTAGCCAATCACATTCGTGCAACACTAGAGAATAGCGACATTTCAAAATGGAGGAAAAGCTTATTATAATGGTTGGTGTTTTGATCAATCTCTATACACCTTAAACTCTAATAGACCCTTTTCACTAGACTGTTATAGTGCATTTAACAGTCATCAGCATCAAAAATCCTTGAAAGTTTTTAATATTTAGATAAAAAAACATGTACATTTATAAAGCTTTACTTTGTATTATATCATCTGGCATTTGTAATGCAGAATCATAAGGGGGCCAGACAGAAAATTTGACGTTCTCTCGTCTGGCCGCCAATATCAGTCTTGCACATTTTTTACTTTTTCTGAAAGTCTTGTTAACACCATCGTTGAGTTTTTCTTTTATGATACTCTCCCATTCACTGTGTTCTAAGTTTACCCAACTACAACAACAACTGCTGCTGAGAATCCCGGAAATGTGAAATGGGTCCATACTGTGTTTTTATGTTATGGTCCAAGCTTGATGTGATTGGCTGTTGTTCTTCAAGCGTTAACGCCAGCGCCCTGTGTGAATTACTGATGTTAATCTAGCATCTGGTGGTAATTTATTAATCCGACAAACCCTATTTATCTCTCAGCCTTAGGATAGGACAGGATAATCTCAATGGTGTATCAGTTCAATGTTGCAGCCGGAATGGCTTGCCATTTCAAAGCTGTACAGGGTAAAAGGATTGCTGAGGAGCATGTTGGAGAAGGGTATAAACAGGTCGGAGCCAGCTCCAGATGGGCTGCTCAGTTCAAAGTGGGTAGTACTTGAGCTCCAAGTGGGCTGTACAAACCTCCTGGAGTTCCTCCAACCTACTGTGTTTTATAAACGTCTACACCTACCACAACTCAAAATCCAACCTCACAGTAACCTGTAGTGTTTTACCAACGCCTACTACACCAACACCAACCCTAAACTCAACCTCACAAAAACTTTGTTTTATTAATGTTTACTACCTATGAAAACCTAAACTCAACCTCATAGTAACCCCTGTTGTGTCTTATCAATGTTTACTACATCTACCCAAACCCAATCTCACATTAACCTGTTGTGTTTTGTCTACTACACCTACACTAACCCTAAACCCAACCTCACAGTAACCTGTTGTGTTGTCTACTACACCTACACCAACCCTAAACCCAGCCTCACAGTAACCTGTAGTGTTTTACCAACGCCTACTACACCAACCCTTAACCCAACCTCACAAAAACCTTGTTTTATTAATGTTTACTACATCTACCCAAACCCAATCTCACGTTAACCTGTTGTGTTTTGTCTACTACACCTACACCAACCCTAAACCCATCCTCACAGTAACCTGTTGTGTTTTGTCTACTACACCTACACTAATCCTAAACCCAACCACACAGGAACCATTTGTCTTTTATTGTCTACTACACCTACACCAACCCTAAACCCAACCTCACAGTAACCTGTTGTGTTGTCTACTACACCTACACAAACCCTAAACCCAACCCCACAGTAACCTGTTTTATTGCTCACTACACATACACCAACCCTAAACCCAACCCCATAGTAACCTGTTGTTTGATTGCTTACTACACCTACACCAACCCTAAACCTAATCTCACAGTAACTTGTGTTTTACTAACGCCTACTACACCAACACCAACCTCACAAAATCCTTGTTTTACTAATGTCTACTACCTATGCCAACCTAAACTCAACCTCATAGTAACCCCTGATGTGTTTTAATAATGTTTACTACATCTACCCAAACCCAATCTCACATTAAACTTGTGTTTTGTCTACTACACCTACACTAACCCTAAACCCAACCTCACAGTAACCTGTTGTGTTTTGTCTACTACACCAACCCTAAACCCAACCTCACAGTAACCTGTTGGCTTTTATTGTCTACTACACCTACACTAACCCTAAACCAAACCTCACAGTAACCTGTTGGCTTTTATTGTCTACTACACCTACACCAACCCTAAACCCAACCTCACAGTAACCTGTTGTCTTTTATTGTCTACTACACCTACACCAACCCTAAACCTAATCTTACATCTGTTGTGTTGTCTACTACACCTACACCAACCCTAAACCCAACCTCACAGTAACCTGTTGTGTTGTCTACTACACCTACACAAACCCTAAACCCAACCTCACAGTAACCTGTTTTATTGCTCACTACACATACACCAACCCTAAACCCAACCCCATAGTAACCTGTTGTTTGATTGCTTACTACACCTACACCAACCCTAAACCTAATCTCACAGTAACTTGTGTTTTACTAACGCCTACTACACCAACACCAACCTCACAAAATCCTTGTTTTACTAATGTCTACTACCTATGCCAACCTAAACTCAACCTCATAGTAACCCCTGATGTGTTTTAATAATGTTTACTACATCTACCCAAACCCAATCTCATTAAACTTGTGTTTTGTCTACTACACCTACACTAACCCTAAACCCAACCTCACAGTAACCTGTTGTGTTTTGTCTACTACACCAACCCTAAACCCAACCTCAAAGGAACATGATGTGATTTGACTACACCAACCCTAAACGCAACCTCACAGTAACCTGTTGTTTTATTGCCTACTACACATACACCAACCCTAAACCTAACCTCACATTAACCTGTTGTGTTGTCTACTATACCTACAACAACCCTAAACCCAACCTCACAGTAACCTGTTGTGTTTTACTAACGCCTACTACACCAGCACTGTTTTCTCCAGAACATGAACATATTTGAAGTGCCTTTCTTATTTTGTATAACAATGTTTTACTAGCACGGTGCAGCTTAAATTCCTTTAAAATAAGTGTTTATTATTTCCGGCATAAGCAAAACGTACAAATTGTTTCAGTGTATATTAGTGATGCGCGGATGGTGGTTATATCCACGGGCGCTGCGGATAATCCACGGGTCGGGTAATAAAAAAATACATTTTGATTAATTGCGGGTAAATGTAGCGGGACATGGCAGTGGACCAGCGAAAAAGCAGAAAGTGGGCTTTGCAGAATGGGAAGATAATATGCCCAAAATAATGGATGAAGTGCAAGAGTAGCCTACTGTTCAAAGTTTCAGTTATAGGAGTTATCAGAGGAAAATCTGCTATTGTTCGGGAAGAAACAAGATCGCATATTTACATGACTGCAGCGCCTTGCGAGGAGAATATTGTTCATTCCTACAAGCGGTGCGAGCTGTGGGAATATAAATGTATATGTATATAACTGGTGCGACAGACCCTAAAATGTCTTGGTTTTTCTGAGCCCTGACTGTCTCCAAAGTAATGCAAATTGTCAGTTTCACAGCATGGCTATGTCTATTGTTTTCTCTTTTCGGTCAACTGGTCAGATGGGACTGGTCTCCAGAACATAATTTTGCACACTGTTTTCTGCCTTTGTCTTATGGTGAAACTTTCAGTTCTAAGAAACCCCTTTTATGTGGTCAGTAGCTGGGCAGGTTTCATCCATTCTGCAGACTTACATGCTGATGAGATCAGGATTGAAAAGGCAGTTTATCCTGCCGACAACACTTCATTTGCATGCTTTGTTTTAGAATGTATAAAAAACTAGTGCTTGCTGTACAGTTGAGAGTTTTCTTTCGATGATGCCACAGCCACGCTGAGTTCTTCTTATTAAAGGATTCTGCTTTGAAGACAACCGAAAGTTCTCCCTGGTTTTTTTGGGCTCTTCTAGAATTTCACAACAGTTTGGTGCCGTGAGCCAGACTAGAGAAATTCACAACAGAGCGAACGCTCAATTCAGTGCAGCTGGCCGCGTTTTGGAGGCGAGGTGGAATCGCCCGAATCCAGACACAGTAGATGCTATTCTGTTTTTGCAAAGTGCAAGGAAAAAGCCCAAGTAAACATAATATAGCTGTGGTTTAGGCTGAAGTGGGACCCTTTTTGTTATCTTGTTCCTGTATCTGTAAAAGCTCAAATGTCTTATTTTGCTTTTTATTAACTTTTGTTTTTATAAATAAATGTTCATTTAAAAACGTTTACGATTAACGTGGTATTTTACTATCAGAGATGCGCAGATTAAAGCTCAATGAATCTGCTGTTAATATCCACGGTGACCAGAGCAGGCATGTCCATAGAGGCGACCCAGGCAGAATAGAGAGGGCAGTGTCCACGACCCCCCACCCCAACCCCCCGGTTCTCTCTTTCGTCTGTGACAATCCCCCCCACCGTCTCTCTTTTTTGCTTTCGGTATGAGGGCGGCATGATCATCTTGCCTAGAGCTTCAGTTCAGTTTGCTCCGGCCCTGACGGTGACCTATCACACCTAAAACAAAGAATTTAATTATTAAAGTGACGATCGGGTGCGGGTCGGGTGAGGATACATATATCAGATACAAAATATGTGCGGGCGGGTTGATGATTACTATGAAGCCGCGGATTCGTGTGTCATTTCAGCTGATCCGCGCATCTCTAGTGTATATACAATTATTCAAGTTTGACCATTTGGAACGATTTAACTATTCCAGTCTGTACAAGTCAAGATATATGTGTTTCCAACAGTACCTTCATATGCTGTCTCTTCTGCTTCAGAACAGACCAACAACTTGATGCAACTGCCTACAAAAGAAACAAAGCCTTGCTGATAAATAGTCGATTAAAATGACATTTAAATGCTAGAGATCCTGTACACACCGTCTCTTTGAAGGAGTTGCTGAGCCAGCGATTGTTGACCACAGTTTGGATCGATAAAGGTGGATTTTCTAGATCCTCGAATGAGTCCATAAGGATGAAGTCAAGAACAACATCATAGAAGTTCATATGTTTAACCTAAAAATAAAAAGCGTACACTTTAAACAACATAATTAGGTGCTTACATTTAGATTTCAGGGACTGATAGTCTTTAAGTATTTCACATCTATAATGAGATCTTTTACCCCTCTTGAGGAAAGCTCATTTTCTGTGTTCTCCCAGTGGTCAGTTTGCTCCAAAAAGGAGATCATTTCTTCAAATACTTCCTCAAACCTCTTTGGACTCTGCAAACCACAAGCAACCATTGGGAACTGTTCATATGTGACCACAGGGAAGAAAGAAATGAAACTTACCTTTCTTGCTTTAGAAATAATTGCAGACAATATCCTCTTCCCGGTGTCAGCAAGAAATGCTCTAGTTGCCCTTTCACACAAGATGACCTGAATTAAAATACAAAGTACAGTTTAAGTATATCTGCAAGTCTTACCAATGAGCACCACATGTATACGTGTTAAAGAAACAAGCTCATTTTACAACTCGCCTAGAGATGAATAGTCTGGTTTTACCGGGGTTTTTTTTCAGCTACTAAATACGACCTCCAAAGACTACGTCGAATAGTTCGGACTGCTGAGCGAATCACTGGTACAACCCTTCCTACTCCCCAAGAACTGTACTTATCCAGAGCGAGCAGAAGGGCTGCCAAAATCACTCTGGACCCCTCACACCCAGCACACTGCCTCTTTGAACTTTTACCTTCTGGTCAACGCTACAGAGCACTGCGCACCAGAACAGCCCGACACAGAAACAGTTTCTTCCCTCAGGCAATCCATTATGGAAGGTAAATCCTGCCAATTTTAAATAAATCAAATAAACATTTGAAATGAAAATGAAAATCAGATTAACAATTTCATTTTAAAACACTGTTCGCAAAATATCTGCCAAAATTGAAATCGAAATGAAATTATTTAATTTTCATTTTCATTTTCACTTTGACAACACATCGTCCCTGTCAAATTGATAATTAAAATAAAATTTCCAATTTAAGATTTAATTTTCACTGCATTTCCGCGTCAAGACTACCAATATTAAAATGAAAAGCCAAACTGAAAAATAAAATGCAAACACAATTTTTACAAAGCATGTTATTAATGTTCACGCTATAATAGTGACAAAATTCAAATTAAAATGTAAATTTAAGCTTTTCTTTTATTGACACTTTTTCATTTCAGTTTTCATTTACGATTTCATTTTCAACGTCAACCTGTTTGCAAAGCCTATGGTAATTAGTGGGAGGGGCGTATTTAAGTGACGTCGAGTGTTTCCACAGCTCGAGGGGAGAAGCCGCAAAGCCGGGTTTTGACAGCGAGAGTAACTAACGTTACTGTTACGTTTATTAAAATGAATAAAATGGAAAAAACGGTAAGCCAGCTTTTAAGTGAAGCAGCTGCTGCATAGGAACAGCAGGAGGAACGACGGACACAGGAAACACAACCGTCAAATATTCGTCCCACAGCAGTCCCTCAGAGTCGCGGGCTTCTTCAGCGGCAAGAGAAACTGTACAGCGTCGTTCCTCCTGCTGTTCCTATGCAGCAGCTGCTTCACTTAAAAGCTGGCTTACCGTTTTTTCCATTTTATTCCTTTTAATAAACGTAACAGTAACGTTAGTTACTCTCGCTGTCAAAACCCGGCTTTGCGGCTTCTCCCCTCGAGCTGTGGAAACACTCGACGTCACTTAAATACGCCCCTCCCACTAATTACCATAGGCTTTGCAAACAGGTTGACGTTGAAAATGAAATCGTAAATGAAAACTGAAATGAAAAAGTGTCAATAAAAGAAAAGCTTAAATTTACATTTTAATTTGAATTTTGTCACTATTATAGCGTGAACATTAATAACATGCTTTGTAAAAATTGTGTTTGCATTTTATTTTTCAGTTTGGCTTTTCATTTTAATATTGGCAGTCTTGACGCGGAAATGCAGTGAAAATTAAATCTTAAATTGGAAACTTTATTTTAATTATCAATTTGACAGAGACGATGTGTTGTCAAAGTGAAAATGAAAATTAAATAATTTCATTTCGATTTCAATTTTGGCAGATATTTTGCGAACAGTGTTTTAAAATGAAATTGTTAATTTGATTTTCATTTTCATTTCAAATGTTTATTTGATTTATTTAAAATTGGCAGGATTTACCTTCCATAATCCATCTCATGAACACTTGATGATAATAATTGCGAAACCAACATCACTACTTGCTATACACTTTTATACACATATACACTTATTTAACAACACGCTTTACATGCCAATTTGCACATAACAGCTGCACATATAACGTTGTATATAGTAATAAACATGTACATACACTTGTCAATCTGTATATTTGCACTCACTACTTACTTCTATTTTTTAAAATATATTTATTATCTGTTTTTTGTCCTGTCTCTGTAATCCTGTTGCACTGTAGAAGCTCTGTCACCAAAACAAATTCCTAGTATGTGTGAACATACCTGGCAATAAAGCTCTTTCTGATTCTGATTTTTTGCGATTAGACATCCTGCGGTGCTATTTGCGTGAACGAGGCAGTGCGAATGATGCAATTCAAATGAATGAGTTGAAAAATCAGGACTTTGGCAGACGTGTGTTAACCAATCTGGAGTTTGCTCTATTACAGTGGTCCTCAACTACCGGGCCTTGAACTGGTACCAGACCGAAGATCAATTGGCCGCACAAGAAACCATTAATTATTATTTCCGTTTTATTTATTATCTGAGTCTAAACGATCTTTTATTTTGAAAAATCTTTTACTTTGAAAAATGACCATATTCTCTCGCTTACATCTCGGGCACTTGAGCACCCAAATTTAACTTGGAAGCAGCAAAATGAGTAAGGAACAGACGTCTTTGGAAAGTTTCTTTGCGAAGTGGAACAGGCCCAGAGAAGGACCCACAAACTGCCAAGGAATAGATCCGCAACACATTTGTCAACAAATCAGTTGAATCCACCATGTCTGTGCAAGCTCAACCGCTGGAGATGGCAAATTACGTTCGCATGTCGCATCTTTTCTAGATTTTGTGCAAGTTCGATTATTTTTTAATGAAGGTGTGTGGCTTGACGCGCTCGCACCATTCAGATGCACTCAGTTGAATGAATGCCACAAACGCACTGTGAGTCACATGACAAGAACTGACTGATCAGCTTCATACTTTATATGTAATATACACATTTCCATAGACTAATTATCTCAGACAAACAAAGAACACGCAAACACTGCAGTGCTTTGTAATTTTCTCCATAAATAAAACTTGTATCAGAGTGACAGCAATGCTTTATCAGCTTGTCTTCCTCTGAGAAAATGATTGATTCCCAGCTACTCTGTCAATAAAATCCATGTCAGCCATTTAGCAACAAAACTGGAGTCACCAGGCAGACGCCCCTCCCATGACGCGAATCAACGTCTATTGTGAAGTGAATTTGGTGTGAATGAAATGAATAAACTCAAAATGGTCAAGCACCTAATAATGTCTGAATATCGCTAACTATTTGCACAAGCCTGTTGTGAAGTCCACAAATGGAAAAAAAGTTGCTATTTTCTAGCTCAAATTCGCTAGGAACTCTCATTCTGGCTTACAAATCAAGGGACGGTGCAATATTATGTAGATCCTAACTAGTAGTCCAAGTATAGGGCTTGGTTAAGAGGGTTAACATCAGGCACTGCATAATATCCCATCAAGGCCTAGAAAATAGTAACTTTTCATTTGCCGTTGGTCTTAAACGGCACCTAGGTTACCCCTTTTTCAGATTTAATATGAGCCTTTTGTGTCTCCAGAATGTGTCTGTAAAGTTTCAGCTCAAAACACCAATCAGATTTTTTATTATACCTTTTATAAGATTCCATTTTAGACATTTTTGCACCAGGAGGCTGTTTTGTTGTCCTGCACCTTTAAGGCTAGTCCTCCCCGCCTACTGTTTCTACGTGCCTTTCAGCGTGCCTTAATCTCCTCCCTCGGCTGCGTCAGACAACAGACAGACTTAAAGGAAGCAGACCTCACACAGCGTTTGTGAGAAATACTACAGTAAGAATTTTACCAATTAGTATTTGATGCATTTGCTGTGTTAAGATGAGTCACACACAATGTCGTTACAAAGTTCACGCACACACACACAGTGCAGCAGACACACACAAACAGAAAACAGACAGACAGCGCGTTAAGCTTTGCACTCTTTTTGCACGTAAATGTGACAGGATACAGGTTAATCTCCTGACTACTGGGACATGTTAATACGCAGCTGTCAATCAATTCGGTGGGCGGAGGCACTGCACTCCCAGGTCAAGTTGTGGTCGGTCTGAGAACCGCTCCAATCGGTCCACCGTTTTTATGTTGTTAAATTGAAAAAAAAAAAACACTGGGGGTGTTTATATCACCCCAATATGACGGTCTATACACTATATCTACACATGTCTGTCCAAACAGCTTGAAAAGTAGATTTTTCACCATAGGTGCCCTTTAAGGCCAATTTATACTTATGCATCCAGTGCACATGGATGATCCAGCAGTGCCTTCTCAGTCGCATAGCTTTCGTGGTACCTTGACAAAGCTCCACGACCAATTCTGTGTGCCAAAAAACTGCAAAAACTACTTTGTTTGCCTATGCCCCCTGCATCAGATCAAGGTGTGTTTACTACAGGAAATATGATGCTTGCGTATTGCGTTGCTTACTCTAATGCCAATATCATATGCATGGTTTCCGCTACATTCATTCTTCCATGGCGGGGCGCCATGCCAAGATTCATCCCGCCACAGCTACATTACAGCTTCTCATTCAAAACATTCTATTTTTTTAATAGCGGGTGATAATCGCACCAAAACGTTTTAAAAGGTAAGTGAATTATAACAGACTGACTGACGGACTGACTGGCTGACTATGACAGGTGCGTGATGCGTGAGGCCAGCAAACACGACGTATAGCCATTTCACTTTTTTTCAGGACGCATTAATACCAGAGGCTTTCATAAATATTCCTAGCAAATCTAATAAATGCTGGAGACATACTCGTTACATAAACGCACTAAATCGCACCTCAGCAGCGTTCATTTGAGAGCGCACAAGAAGATCTGCGCGCTCTTAAAGCAGCTTATATTTGATGGTCGTGCAAGAAGTTTTGTGCACGAGCAGAAAAATCAACGCGCAAGCAAAGAGATCCGCATGCTCGTAGGCTATTACATAAGTGCAATCTCGACTTCTAATACTGCGCTCACGACATTTGTCATTGAAATAACGCCACAGGTAGTTGGTGGATCTGTGTAAAAAAGGCCTGCCACCACAGCTGGAAAAAATCCTAGAGGAAACACTGATATGCCTTTCTCATATGCCAAAAGTGGAGAGCATGAGACTGATTCCTGAAAGACCAAAGTGACAGACAACTCTCTGTATTGATCCCAAAGGGCCTGTACACACACCCGGTGACCTACTCACACCTGCAGTTCTTCACAATGGTTGTTCAGTGTTCTCCAGCCTCCGGTGCCTAGACTGCAGCTAGTCACTCAGGAAGTTTGGCAAGAGGAGAAATGGTCGTACCCAACTGAGCCTGATTTCTCTCAAGGTTTTTTTTCCTTCACTTTCGTCAATAAGGGAAGTTTTGTTAAGACTTGTTCTTCAGTGTTTGGACTTTCAGCAGTGAAATTTAAACCACACTGAACTAAACTGAAATTTAACTCTAAAAAACTGCACTGACACAGTTTAAATCGCAATTTAGTAGAACTTCAATGTTAAACTGCTTTTGACTGTAAAAGCGCCATCGAAATAAAAATGAATTTAATTATGTCATATTACCTGTATTAAACGTGCACCCTAACCTGACACAGTAGAGAAGATACAGTTGATAAGGTCATATTTACAGTTCTTTAGGCCACCCAAACCTGCTCATGGAGCTTCGCATGATAAAGATCGGACAACAGAAATCCCTTGGAAAGTTTTGAAATTGGTTTTGGCTCCTTTTCTGGACTTTGTTCTTTCTGAATGTCTCTGGATCATTGCTATCTAATGAAGCATGAGAGAGCTCTTGGATTTCATATAAAATAACTTAAAACTGTGCCCCAAAGATGAATGAAGTTCTTAGGGAATGGAAAAATCGGAATAACCCCCAATTTCAAACATCCTAAACAAAACAGTTGCCTAGTACAAAGAGGGAAGAGAATATTTTACCTGACATGCCTGCCGTACACAGTGTAGCTTCGCCAGGAAATCGGCGTCTCCAAGACATTCAAGCATTTCTGTTCTGATTTGAAAAGAAAAGCCTATTACAATGAAGGCACTCAGCAGTTACTTAGGTATTCGTCTGCACACTGATTAAATACCTCTTCTTTGAGCTACTGAACTCACCGTAGCACTCGACAGGAGATCTTCCCTTCTTCCGCCATCTGCAGGGCATCCTCATAGAAGGGGTGAGGACACAGTGACCCCGGCGCATGACCACTCCTCATCTCTCTGTGCTCAGACAACTATAACAGATGGCAAAATGACTTTATTTCTGATATGTACTATTTCTTACATATTAGTTCTTGTGTGTCTGCAGATAACAGCGTTATGATGACAGAGGAAAGGTGGTAAATTTAAATTCAATTGTTTAAAATTGTTACACAGTACATACTCTTGCAGTATAAAAAAACTGGTTTAAAATGTTTAGCATTTTGTGTTATCTGTCTCCTATCATAGGGTCATCCATGGTATAAAAAAAAGCAGAAAAACCAGGCTCATATACGATCTTGATTAAAGTCTTGCCGTTTTAACCATTTTAAACAGTTTAAGCGACATTAAATAAAAGAGAATTGAAAGAGCCCCTATTATGCATTATAAAAGGTCATATTTTGGTTTTGGGGATCTCCAACAACAGTCTGATATCCATGCAAGGTCAAAAAACACTTTTATTGTCTTATAACATGCATTTATTTTCACCTAATTATCCCAAAGACTCCTACATGATTTGTTCAACGATTAATTTGTTCCCAAACCCCTCCTTAGCGTGATGCTAATTTGCGCCGATTGGTCAAATGACCCAGTCTGTAGTAATTGGTCGACTTTTGAAACTTGACCACCGCAAGTGTGTAGGAACAGCTGACAGTGGCCATAGCAACGACAAACGGCAAAGCATTGAGAGCTCACAAACGCTTTTAAATACGTTAAAGTGGCACACGTCGCGTTTTTTAACGTGGTTTTAATCACGATATGAGATTAAATTAGCCACATAAGAATTAAGCACATACAGTACAAGCCGTGAACAATTACAAGTAACAAAACACAGTTTCAAGAGTTCACACGTATATGTTGTTTGACCAATGATAGCAGGTTTGGCATGCTGTCCCTGAAGAGAACCCTGAGGTCGGAGATAATTGAGCCCAGGGCTCCCGCCTGGTCAATTGAACATGTAAGGGAAGTACGAGATCAGGTAGTTCTCGAGAGGTCCCTGTGGTAAAGGAAGAAAGGGGGAGATGGGGTGGATGAGGGGTTTCTTGGAAAACGAAGATAAGGGAGTATTTATTTTTTTGCTGGGCTACTTATAGTGAGTTTGGATTAATCTGATTGGCTAACTATTGATTGTAGATGAGAGACCAGCTGCGGCCAATCATATCACGTGCTCCTTTCGAAATTAGTTTGTGAAACTTCACTAAATACACATTTAACAAGCTAGAGAAAACAAGGAGGCAACCATTTTAATCGTACTTACACTTGTGAAATGGAGGAAGAAACTGATCCATGAACTGTGTACTGTAAATTTCCTGTCAAGCTCTGACAAAAAAAGTCACAAACATCAAGTTTTTTTGATCCTTCCTTTAACAAACAGCCGACGAATCCCCCATTACAGGGTAGATTTTAGCCTTATTCAACAGAACGTTCACTCATTAATGTTCACTCATTAATAATTCAAACACTCTGCTAGTGTTTGAAGGCAAATAGGTGCATTCCCTTTTTACCGGATCCAGCACGGAACATATTTGGTATAGTTTCATGTTGGCGTCTATACGAATAGGCAAAAGATCAACACAATAAAAGTCAAAACTTTTATTTAAAAAAATCTAGATTTTTAAACTAGGTGCACTTTCAGATTTAAACCTCAGGTGGATGCTTTCAGTGACTTAGAGCTGTGCTGCACACTGCATTGAAGGTCATTTTCAAAAACCCATAATAGGGGCTCTTTAATTTGGCATAGAGCGATCATTTCTTTTTATATCATTATAAGTGCAGTGGAAATGCAAAAAAACGCCAATGTCTAAAAGATGTCTAACAGTCATACAGATTTGAATGTCTCTTGTCATATTATATGAAGTCATTACCCTACAAAATATTATCTTTTTTCCCATAATATAGCCTATAATTTTGTACTAGTTAATAGACCGTCCACGAAAGTGTACACTTTTTTGATCAAGCAGAAAATAAGTTTGACAATTTAGTTTTTTGAAGGTTTTAAAGACGTGTCTGATGTAAAGTTATGCTTTTGCTATCAGAAAGTTATGTTTTTGTGAGCAGAAAGTTGCTAGGCAACAGTCGCTCACAGGAGTGAAGAAAAACAGCCAAATTATCGCAATTTAAGGTAAAAACACTTAAACCTCTTTTGTTTTGTAATTTAAACAAAATAATGCTCAAATGAAACGTACACATTTAGCAAAAGTCAGGGTACTATAGATATATGGGTTTAATTTAACAATGTTACTAAATTACAAAATATAAAAAACGATAACTGAATTTATAGTTTTAGTGTTAAAATATGTATTAACAAAAAACAAAGAATGCCAATGTAATTTTTACAATTGTAGACTACATGTATGATAGGATGTTGATAGCAAATATGATCTAATATTAGGGCTGGGATGATAAATCGTTTTGTGATTCATTTTTTGAAATCGATTCTAAGCTTAATTTTTAACAACAGATTGTGCTTTAGGGGCTGATCACATCGAACACGCCTTTACATTCCAAAAACATGAGGCGCACCTCACTGCCTTTTTGCCAGTGTTGCTGGGGATATTAATCCAATTTTAATATTTAATAATATTGTGATATTCAAGATTTGTGATTCATACAGCACAGAATAACTCTAAACAGGAACCACAATCTATAGAGACAAGATGGCAGCGCGTTCGGTTCGCGAGGCTCAGTGTCTCTCCAGTATCTGCAATTTTGCAGTATTATTCCTGCTCATTTCGGGTCTGTTCGTGCAGAACAGCAGTGCCTTTACATCGTACACCCGACAGGACATCTTGGAACTTATACCTGTATCCTGCACTTGCTGCTATAGCACTGCTGGTTAGACCTAAACTGCATTTCGTTGCCTTGTACTTGTACATGTGTAATGACAATAAAGTTGAAGCTAATCTAATCTAAAACAAGTCTCTCCTTCATCTTTTAAAGTCTCCGTTGTTGTTTTGACAACAAAAACACTGCAGGCACCTCAACGGAAACCCCGCCTCTTCTTTCATTTGATTGGAGAATGAAAAAGACACGATTGACGTAACGCGCTTTTCCCACTCAGAGTTGACTTTTTTCAACTGATCAGCCCCTTAGCTTTTTAATCATACAAGTACTTGCACAAGAGCTTTTATTTCATGGGGTTAAAGTAAATAGTTCACAATCAACACTTGTAATTAGCTTAAATATTTTCATTAAATCGTTAACTTTATTATTGATTTTTTTATGTTCAAGTGGTGTGTAAAATGACTGGCAGCGTGTGGCAGCATACAGCGCCACCTGGTGGTAAAAACTAAGCTGAAATCGATTCAAGAGAGAATCGCAATGCATTCAGAAAATTACAGAATTATTCCTCGATTTGCAATGCATTGATTTGCCCAATCTGATACCTCTGTAGGCCAGTGTTAAGCTGAAGTAAAGTGTTAAACTGCCCAAACGAAAGCTATTTAATGTTGAATTACTAGAAGAATGAATGAAGCTCTGCCATGATGTGCGGCAGGGGTGCCCAATCAAATCATAACCAACTAATGCCGTGGTCACACTAGAGTTGCGAAAATGGGCGGGATTAAACAAGATGATTATACATTTAAAAAAGCAAGCGATTGGTCCATATTTTACATTTCTGTTGAGAGGAACATGTTTTGATCTGAGATTGGTCTCACGCAGGAAAGGAAAGTGGTTGAATGGAGCATACACTAATCTGCGTATTATTAGTCACTTAGATCAGTGGTCCTCAACCAACGGGCTGCGGTCTGGTACCAGTCCGTGGATTGTTTGGTACCGGGCCACACAAGAAATCATTAATTATTTCCATTTTATTTATTATCTAAATCTTAATCAAGCTTTTAGTTTGAAAAATCTTTTAAATCTTGTATTCTCTCGCTTGCATCTCGATCACTTGAGCACCCAAATTTAACCTACAAGCAGCAAAATGAGTAAGAAACAGACGTCTTTGGAAAGTTTTGATCTGCGATTGGTCTCACGCAGTCACGTGATGCGAATTCACCGGTCAAAATTCACCAAGCTTGAACTTTGCAGTGCAGAGAACTGCGAAACTTGTTGCTCGTGCATTCACATGCGTATGAATAGAAGTCTATGGGGCGAAAAGTTAAACGTGACCACGGATTAGGTAGGACCCGAAGGAGCGCTTGGTAATCAAAGACAGGTGCATTTGATCAAGGTGGCAGCTGAACTCTGCAGAAGGTAGATCTCACGGAACAGGATTGGGCACTCCTGATGTACAGTGTCCTGTTAGGGAGGTTAGACTGGCACAAAGACGTCTCTCTCACCTCTGCTGCAGACACGAAGGAATCTGTCGAGGCGATGCTGATTGAATCTCTGAGACAGGTGTCCTCCAAGTCCTCCCGCACGGAAAGATCCATGTGCTTGTCTGCCAGAAGAACTAAGGGAAGATTAGACTTAAGTGCACTTTTTCTTATATGGCTGGTCCGATTCCAAAACAGCAGAGAGCATTAAAAACAAAGTCACGTGGCGAAATTTAACAGCATTAAAGGAATGTAGGTTCAGCTTGAGCTTGTGCACAGGTTGGCATGCTTTGAATGGTGGGGAGGTTGTTGAAGGTAAACACTGTAAAAACTTTGGACTGAGACCAGCTTCTTTTTTCAGACTGAGAACATGAGATGAGCCTCAGTAATATGCAGTACTCACGCCATCAACACAAAGCAGGATGTGCACACTTTTACGTCTAGTAACAGGTTCTTTTTTGATGAACTAACAAGTTACTTAATCGTGTTATGTGACATACTCAGTGTTCAAATAACTCCAGACTCACTTCCATTTAATCACCCTTGATGAAGGCCATTTTTGCAAAGCTCGTTTTTAATAATATATCCATGTTAGTGAAGGCTTTTTAACTTTTTTTGACCTATTTCAAGAGTCTTGAAGTGATTATTGCCACAAGAACTGTTCATCCAAGTGGTTGTTTTTGCAGAATAAAGTCCAACACTTATCCAAGATATGTTGCAAGACTGAAGGGCTTTATTCTGTGAATACAACCACCTGGAAGTACCTTTTTTACCGCTTATTACATGGCTACTTGCCTCAAAATGTAAAAATTAGACACAAAACATTGTTTTGAGCCATAATAGTTTATTTAAAGCCAAAGCTGACAGAAAGGAAAGTGGTTAAATGGAGCATACACTAATCTGCGTATTATTAGTCACTTAGATCAGTGGTCCTCAACCAATGGGCTGCAGTCTGGTACCGGTCCGTGGATTATTTGGTACCGGGCCACACAAGAAATCCTTAATTATTTCCATTTTATTTTATTATCTAAATCTTAAAAAAGCTTTTATTTTGAAAAATCTTTTAAATCTTCTATTCTCTCGCTTGCATCTCGATCACTTGAGCACCCAAATTTAACCTACAAGCAGCAAAATGAGTAAGAAACAGACGTCTTTGGAAAGTTTCCTTGCTAAGGCGAAAAGTGAAGGACCTGCGAACTGCCAAGTAATAGATCCGCAACCCATTTGTCAGCAAATCAGGTGAATCCACCATGTCTGTGCAAGAAGGTCAACTGCTGGAGATGGCAAATGACGGCTGCCTTTTCGCTGCCGTTCGCATATCGCGTCTTTTCTAGAGTTTACGCAAGTTCGTTATTTCCAATGGAGGTTCGCGCTCAAGCGGTGTTAACGTGCTCACGCCTTCTAGATGCACACACCTGAATGAATGCCAGGAGCGCCCCATGAGTCACATGACAAGAACTGAACGATCAGCTTCAGCTTGTATGGAATATACACATTTCGATAGACTAATTATCTCAGACAAACACAGAACACACAAATACTGCAGGGCTTTGTAATTTTCTACATAAATAAATCTTGTATCAGACATGACAGCAATGCTTTGTCAGCTTGTCATCCTCTCTGAGAAAACGATTGATGGTTGCCTAGCAACCTACCAATCGGTCCCGGTGATTTAAAGGTTGGGGACCACTGACCTAGATGGCGTCAACTGCAGAGGGTTGTATATAAGACTGAAGGCTTTTATTTTGCTAAAACAAATGAATTGATGTTCTTTATTATGCTTTTTAGATGACTATTTGCCACAAAACAAAAACTTACCCTTATAACCTACATATTATTTAGTCAGAAGATTATTAGCGTCAAACAGTCAAAAACAGCAAGACAGTCAAGCTTATATATAGATCTAAACATTTTCACTGACAGTCAAGATACTTCGAAAGTACCAAGATGAGCCTGTGTTATTCAGTGGTTGTTATCTTTAAATAACATACCACTGAATGTCACCACTGACCATATACAAAAACATATTCCAGATAGCCGTGTGATAAAAATTAACAGAAACAGATGTATAGAGCCCAGTAAATGTTACATAAGTTTAACACTTACCGTTAGCAGGATGTGTAGTAGGGTCTGTCACTCCCAGCGATCCTTCAAACTCCTCCTGGAGGCGATAGGCTCTTTGTAGCAGAGACTCCAGCTTTTGGATGAAATCTGCACTGATGATGTCCTAATAGAGAATAAAAATAACCACAAGCATATTACATTTAATGAACATTAGTATCCTCAGCTTGACCAGACACCAGACTAGCATTAATAATTTACATTATTAGTGTTACTCATTAAGATAGTTTATGAATCTAAATGCAAAAATGTGGAAAAATAGTGTAGGAAAAATAAATACAACATTAGTAAGTCATTAAATAAAATATATTTTAAATGATCACCATAACCATGGACACATTGCCTAGTAGCGACAACTGTTGTAATGTTTGCTTCGCATTGTCTATGGGGAATGAATGGTGAAACATCAAATTCTCCAAAATTGCTTGCCAATCTTAAGATTACATTTTATATTAGGAGTCACCAATGAAATGAAACAACAACTGTCTCTTCAGCTTCATTTCTAAATGTTTGAATCACACAAAATCTGTTGAAACTCAAGTCTGATCAAAGCCCCTCCCCCAGAGAACCCTCAGTCTATATTAATTAATGATTGGCTCCTGTACTAAAAGGTGGGACTTCATTGACGGCTGCACATTGCCCCACTCAAAACTATATGAGTGACACGTCTTGTGTATTCTAGTCTTTGATAATACCTCCATGCTTTCCTCTGCAATGGCGTCTCCAGCTCCGAGCTTCACGGATAAACAGCTAGCCTCGTCTTCTGCTTGTCTGCTGCGGAACGTTAACGCCTGCTCCCATCGCCGCAAGGCTTCCTCGAATAATTCCATTCCTGTGAAAGATTACATACGTCTATACATCAGACATTTATTAATGAGTGTATTTATTGGCACAGTTCTTAATATTTTTGAAAAACTATTCACACAAAAATCTCAATAGCAGTTTGTATGAACAAAAAGTCATGACCATTTTTCAATCATTTAACACAGCATGTAATAATTGACTACTTCTTTCAAATACCATTAACTCATTTTCTCATTTTGGGCTCTATTTTAACAATCTACAGGGTTTCTGCAGATATCATAATGTCAAATTTAAGACTTTTAAAGACCTTTTTAAGACCATTAAGTATTAAATTTAAGACCTTTATCACAATATAAAAAACACGCATACACAAAGACAAAATGCAAAATCACAAAATTTGTGGTAAAATAAATGTATTCAAATTGAACACTACTAAAGGCAGGTTAGACGCACCACTGAACTACAGAAAAAACAAGCAAACATCTTAAGGCTGATTTATACTTTCGCCTGGTGCCGCACCGCGCACCTCCGCTGACTGGGTGCGCACCTCACAAAATGGATGAGGTTTTTATACTTGACGCGTTCACCATTGAGATATTCTTTTAAATGACAGGGGGCGGTCAAAAGAAACACAGTAAAATCAGACGGATAAACAGAGAATTAGAAAGTTTCTGGAACTAGGTCATATCATTGTTATCATTAAAGATTTTAAAACGAACAGTTTTTTTTATTATTTTTATAATTTATTATAAATGATTATGAAGATTTTTATAACCATTTAAGATTTTTTTAAATCAAACTTTAATGCATCACTTGCTTATGGTCATATCTCAGACAGTTCTATCTATTAAAGTTAAATATTAATGGCAACAGAACATGGGTTGCTCTACAATTATATTTTTTATTATGGCAAGAATAAAAGCAAAAAAAAAAAAAAAAAAAAAACACATACTAAAAATACTGATGTTTTTTTTTTATTTATTTTGCCCACTCAACAATTCACACATTACTGTCTGGCTAGTTTCTGCTCTCTACTTATAAGGTAAAACGGCAATAATGGTCCAATATTCCATTCCTTAAGCCTAGAAATTGGGCATCAGTGAATTGTAAACTGACAGCTTCATTTATTCCTTTCCAGTTATCAAAGACATATTTGTTCCTTAATTATAGTTTGTAACTTATAAATTGTTTTAAAATCAAAATTGTAACAAATACATCAGTGTAAAACCTATCACCTCTTTATTTGTTTTAACAAACTTATCCCTCAGGTTTTTCCCAAAATTTTACAAAAACTTTCCTCCTTTCTCACGACTGTTGCAATTTCTAGTCAAGAATTATTGGTCATCTGGTTCTCCCTATGATCAAGCATGGACGGATGATAAAGATGTGTCATACCTGTTTCAGACAAAATCTCTTCAAAGTGTTTCATAGTCAACTCAAATCAAACTTGGCACCAAGTGAACTGTTCAGCCAAATCTCAAAAAAATTTGTGAGTTCCACCAGCTGAAATCATGTCGCGCACACCCAAAGCAAACCTCCGCAATCACAGCGATGACGTCACATTCGCCGCACGCACTCAGTTCAATAACAGAAAGCTGATTGGCTATTGCATGTAGGTCTCATTTGTAGTTGTAATACCGCAAATTACATTTAGACTAGTGAAATAAAAACGAGCCTCCTCCATTCAGCCTCTTTACTTTCACTTCACTTTACTTTTACTCTTTACTCCTTTACTTTTGTGGATAAGGAAACGGTTCTGTACGCACTCCACTGAAGACATCCATTAGCCTACATTTTTTATTTCGTTTGTTAAGCGCAAAGATTTGTTTCAAAACTATTTCTAAATTCAGTTCTAATTTCCAGAAAACGAATAAATGAAAGCTAATAATGAAGTGTGGTCAAAAAACTGAGTTATTTCCAAACACATGTCCTGTTCTTATGCCCCATATGGTTATTAGATTAGATTCAATTTATTGTCATCACAAATGTACAAGTACAAGGCAACGAAATGCAGGTTATGCAGACAAATCTAAAACCAGACAGGTGGACAAATCGTAACATATAAAGATGCATATAATAAGTAATATTACTAATAATAATAACAAATTAAAAGGCATGGAGGAAGTGGTTTTTATATTTATGTAGAAAATAATAATTCGAGTAACAATTTAATCGTTAATTTCATTCAAATGTAAAGACATTTGTGTATTGTTGTACATCCTGTGTGTATTAAGTAATGTGTATATGTTTTGGACCTGCATAAGCGCACAAATAATGTTCTGACACGCGGCTGTGCTGATTAAGTGCATCTGAAGTGAATCGCTGTAATTCATTACACACGTGCTCTGTTTAAAAACATTTTAAACTTGTGAAACTCACTCTTGATCACGCTTGATAATGATTAATGATCCTAGCGAACTGAACAGACCTTTTATTCCCTGCTGCTTTGCGCTCGTCCTGTCTTGATTATATGATTATACACATGACTACCGGACATGTTAATGCGCGCAGCTGTCAATCAATATTGGTGGGCGGGGGGACCGCTCTCCTACGTAAAGTTGCGGTCGATCTGAAAACAGCTCCAATTGGTCCACCATTTTTATGTTGTTAAGTTTGAAAAAAAGGACTGGGTGTGTTTATATCACCTCAATATGACAGTTTATACACTATACTTACGCACATTTCTGTCCAAACAGCTTTAAAAGTAGATTTTTCACCATAGGTGCCCTTTAACATTACTTTGATTAAGCTTGAACTTAAGACTTAGCCTTAGAGTTAACCTGCCCCTGACCAGGCTAGTTTCCCTGCATAAGTTGCCAGAGTAACTGAGTTTGAACTATCGCTAATTTGATTTATGAAATCGAATCCGCCATTAATAAACCTGACTTACCAAAATAAGCCTGGCTTTTTCTGTAAGCTTGGTTTATGGAACAGGCCCCAAAACAAGAAATCGGCTAAATGGATTGTTCTGTTTAACTCGCGGAGACTTTTAAAATTAGTCTTTTTAAAAAAAAAGTTTCTTTGTGACAAACAGGAAGTGTTTCTTTATGACAAACATATTGATACTCCCACCTAAAAATGTATTTTGATTCCACAGGAATTTTTAAAAATGAAACTGAATGCTTTCTGAATCTTGGGCTATCACGTGTTTATAATGAGGACAGTGTCAGTGATGCTGGGTGCTGGATTTACCCATCAGGTAGAGATTCTCTGGTGTGGCGACAGGGAGACTGAGCAGGTTACAGACGTCAGCGCCGTCTCCTGCTTCTTCCCAACAATTGGAGACATTAGCGCACGTGGAGCTGCTGGAGGAGTGCCTGCTCCTCACCTGAGAGAACACGTACCATTACAACATCTCACTGTGAAACTTCAGCAACTTAAGTCACAGGTATATTATTCAACGTTCCAAAAATGATAATGTTGCTTACAGAGACCAGACTTGGCAGTGAGCCAGAAAGCTTGCTGTACAGGGCACCGGACACCACATTACACGAGTAGGGGTTCTCTGAGTTCTGAGGCACTCTTTGACTGTCACTCTCTGAAATGAAAACAAATGACAGGCAAAATTATATTACGCAATGGTATTATTTCACATTTTAAAAACATACTTTATTTTAAACTAATTTGTTTTAAAGGTGTGACACTGGACCATTATTCTGGAGGCAGAATAAGGGGGCGATGACACCGAATGCGAGGTGCACGCATTTTTTTGTTGACAAAAAAATAAGTGCACTGTGCTCTTTTTGTCACTAGGCAACGACTGAATCAGCTGTGTATTGTGTGCGAGCCTACTGTTATAACTGTAATATTCAATAACATTGTGATATTCCCAATTTGTGAAGTCATACAGCTCCAGATTACTGAAAACAAAGAGCATAGAATTACCAAGAGGCGACAATCTGTTGTTGTTTGGGAAACAGCCACTAGATGCCGCTAGTGGAATGAAAATTTCAATAGAACAACAGCATATTACAAGTCTAAAATAAACTTAAAAGTGCTGATGATTGTGATAGTAAGTAATGTATTGTCGTCTTTCAGCTTGTATCTCAGCTTTAATGTGCTTTTTAAATACAACATCTCACTGAAAGACAACATAGTTTCTGTGGTGTAAAACTATGGAACAGTCTAGATCTGACTCTTAAACAATGTCAGGATAATAATTTAAAAAGTTGTATAAATATATATTATTTAAGGAGTATAACGATGAAGGTGATTGAAAAGGTATAAAAAGAGAAAGGTATGATGAAATTTTAATTAATGGCTATTTGCAGTACTAGGTTTTTTTTTAGTTTTTTGTTTTTTTCTCTGGGTTTATGTTACAAGGTATACGGGTACAAAATGGAACTAAACATATAGTTTGTCGGATATGCCAAAAGGATAGAATGTGTTCATGTGAAAGGAAGAGATAAGTAAAGGAAGAAATAAGTTTAAGTAATAGACGAATGATGTATGTGGTAATGGGGTGGGAAAATAATAAGCTTGTGCTTCATCCCACTCCATTTTCGACCATGTTGAAATGTATTCTTTTGTTAATGATATTTTATGTATGATACTTTGTTCGAAAAAAAAATTTTTTTTTATAAATAAATAAAAAACAAAGCAGTTGCTTGCCATCGTGACAACAATAAGATCCGACGGCTGATCGCTTTCAGTCCACAATGGCGGATTCGTGGGGCTGTTGCAATCTATTGTGTCGCCACTTGGTGATTCTAAGCTCTTTGCTGAAAACAGCACAAACACAAACATTGCTGTCACCTCAACAGAAACCCCGCCTCTGTTTTCATTTGATTTGGACAATGAAAAAAGACATGACTAACACTGACTTTTTTTTTTGTTTTTCACAGCAGGTGGTTTACACGCGAGGTGCGCAGGGCAGGGCGGATGAGTAGCGGACAAAATGCTTGCGGCCGTTAGTAAACTATTTTAAAAAATTCCTCTCAATGTATACACCATGTTCGGTGTGATCAAGACCTAAATAAGCTTTCCATTGATGTATAGTTTAAGCAAAATAAAGGTATTTGAAAATCTGGAATCAGAGTCTTCGAAAAATCTAAATACTAAATGAATAAATAAAATCTGCATTAAAGTTGTCCAAATGAAGTGCTAAGCAATGCACATTACTAGTCAAAAATTGAGATATGATATAATAACAATTGAAAAATTCACAAACTATGTAGGGATGCAACGATTATAGATTTTGGTTGTACGATTATAGCCTGAGGAATACTCACGGTTATCACGATTATTATGCATTCATTAATCTCAAAACACTAGTTTTCTAAAAGTACTAGTTTAGAAAAATCACAATTGTGATTTGTGAAAAATGTTATTTATTGCTGCTCAGTAACCAAACAATACAGCACATGATGATAATAATAAAAACAACAATAGTCTATTTCTCTTTGGATTTAAAATAAGTGAAAAAAAGTTTTTGGCATTTAAACATAAGAAATAATTTTACACTAAAAAAATAAACAATAGAACAATGAATAAATAAATAAAAATAAGAAAAAATTCAATGAAAAGTATTTGTCTAATGTAAATCTAAGCTATGTATTAGCTAAGTATTTCCCTTTTAAAGAGAACAAATGTAGTCAAAGGTTGCTAAACCTCTGTCTGGAAGGCAATTTTGATCAACTATATTATGAACTTAGATCATGTGATTCAATTTTGGTGAATATCAGACAAACAGCCTAGGACGAGTTAGTTCCAAAAAGGTTTTACGTAAAATACGAAATAGCGAAAAAATTTTCATGACAGAAATTTACGTCACATGGTGCGTTTGAATCAACTTGAGCCAAGGAATCAGAGGAATTTACAATTTTGATTGTAGCCGGTTTAAAATTTATAATGATAAACATAGGTAAAACTTTGGACAAGTGGTGGCGCTAGAGAGTTTGAGTTTTTGAGTCCAAATTTGTTGTGGTGGAAGAACAGACTGTCCTCTATCAGTGTGCAAAGTTTGCACAAACACCGCAAACAGTGAGGCACTCTTTGACTGTCACTCTCTGAAATGAAAACAAATGACAGGCAAAATTACATTATTATTTTACAAATTATTTTAAAATAATTTGTTTGAAATGTGTGACACTGAACCACAAAATCAGCCAAGTGCATTTTTTTTTTTACATTTATATTTTAGAATCATCTGGAGGCAGAATAAGGGGGTGGAAATTTTTTTGTTGACAAAAAATAAGTGCACTGTGCTCTTTTTATGTCACTAGGCAACGACTGAATCAGCTGTGTATTGTGTGCGAGCCTACTGTTATAACTGTAATATTTAATAACATTGTGATATTCCCAATTTGTGAAGTCATACAGCTCCAGATTACTGAAAACAAAGAACAAAGAATTACCAAGAGGCGACAATCTGTTGTTGTTTGGGAAACAGCCACTAGATGCCGCTAGTGGAATGAAAATTTCAATAGAACAACAGCATATTACAAGTCTGTAAAATAAAAGTGCTGATGATTGTGATAGTAAGTAATGTATTGTTGTCTTTCAGCTTGTATCTCAGCTTTAATGTGCTTTTTAAATACAACATCTCACTGAAAGACAACATAGTTTCTGTGGTGTAAAACTATGGAACAGTCTAGATCTGACTCTTAAACAATGTCAGGATAATAATCAATTTAAAAAGTTGTATAAATATATATTATTAAAGGAGTATAACGATGAAGGTGATTGAAAAGGTATAAAAAGAGAAAGGTATGATGAAATTTTAATTAATGGCTATTTGCAGTACTAGGTTTTTTTTTTGTTTTTTGTTTTTTTTCTCTGGGTTTATGTTAAGGTATACGGGTACAAAATGGAACCAAACATATAGTTTGTCAAAAGGATAGAATGTGTTCATACGAAAGGAAGAGATAAGTAAAGGAAGAAATAAGTTTAAGTAATAGACGAACGATGTATGTGGTAATGGGGTGGGAAAATAATAAGCTTGTGCTTCATCCCACTCCATTTTCGACCATGTTGAAATTCTTTTGTTAATGATATTTTATGTATGATACTTTGTTCGAAAAAATAAATAAATAAATAAAATAATAAATAAATAAATAAAAAACAAAGCAGTTGCTTGCCATAGTGACAACAATAAGATCCGACGGCTGATCGCTTTCAGTCCACAATGGCAGATTCGTGGGGCTGTTGCTGGGTGCTGCTGTTGCAATCTATTGTGTGTCGCCACTTGGTGATTCTAAGCTCTTTGCTGAAAACAGCACAAACACAAACATTGCTGTCACCTCAACGGAAACCCCGCCTCTGTTTTCATTTGATTTGGACAATGAAAAAAGACTTGACTAACACTGACTTTTTTTTTAGTTTTTCACAGCAGGTGGTTTACACGCGAGGTGCGCAGGGCAGGGGGGATGAGTAGCGGACAAAATGCTTGCGGCCGTTAGTAAACTATTTTAAAAAATTCCTCTCAATGCATACACCATGTTCGGTGTGATCAAGACCTCAATAAGCTTTCCATTGATGTATAGTTTAAGCAAAATAAAGGTATTTGAAAATCTGGAATCAGAGTCTTCGAAAAATCTAAATACTAAATGAATAAATAAAATCGGCATTAAAGTGCTTAGCAATGCACATTACTAGTCAAAAATTGAGATATGATATAATAACAATTGAAAAATTCACAAACTATGTAGGGATGCAACGATTATAGATTTTGGTTGTACGATTATAGCCTGAGGAATACTCACGGTTATCACGATTATTATGCATTCATTAATCTCAAAACACTAGTTTTCTAAAAGTACTAGTTTAGAAAAATCACAATTGTCATTTGTGAAAAATGTTATTTATTGCTGCTCAGTAACCAAATAATACAGCACATGATAATAATAAAAACAACAATAGTCTATTTCTCTTTGGATTTAAAATAAGTGAAAAAAGTTTTTGGCATTTAAACATAAGAAATTATTTTACACTAAAAAATAAACAATAGAACAATGAATAAATAAATAAAAATAAGAAAAAATTTAATTAAAAGTATTTGTCTAATGTGAATCTAAGCTACGTATTAGCTAGGTATTTCCCTTTTAAAGAGAACAAATGTAGTCAAAGGTTGCTAAACCGCTGTCTGAAAGGCAATTTTGATCAACTATATTATGAACTTAGATCATGTGATTCAATTTTGGTGAAAATTAGACAAACAGCCTAGGACGAGTTAGTTTCAAAAAGGTTTTACGTAAAATACGAAATAGCGAAAAAAATTTTATGACAGAAAATTACGTCACAGGGTGCGTTTGAATCAACTTGAGCCAAGGAATCAGAGGAAATTACAATTTTGATTGTAGCCGGTTCAAAAGTTATAATGATAAACATAGGTCAAACTTTGGACAAGTGGTGGCGCTAGAGAGTTTGAGTTTTTGAGTCCAAATTTGTTGTGGTGGAAGAACAGACTGTCCTCTATCAGTGTGCAAAGTTTGCGCAAACACCGCAAACAGTTCATAGGGCTGCCACAGGCTTCCAAAGCGGAAGAAGAAGAAGAGGAAGGCGGAAGAATAATAATAAGAACCGGAACGGATACAATAGGTGCCTACACACCTTCGGTGCTTGGCCCCTAATAATAAATTGTTATTATTACCTGGTCAGTAAGATAAATTATGAAAGCGACATAATTCTAATTCCAAAATCTAAACACTTTTTAAACATTGAAAACAGTAGATTCAATTTCCAGAATTTCCAGCATCTTTTTTTTACTTGATAAGCAAAAAACGCAGCATTTATCTGAAATACGAGTTTGGAAAGTTGCTTTTTACCAGTAAGAATACAGTAGACCACATTGTAAAATAATTCCAGATTGCTTGCAAGCAATCCGTTTTTACCTTTACTCAGGTGGATGGTGGTGAGGAATTCAAACGTTTCCTGTTCTACTGGAGAATTGGCTTTCCTCTTGCCTTTCCTCCTCCTGAAGCGTCGTGCGATGATGATGAGGGAGACCGCACCGAAGGCGGTAGCGGCAAAAAGCTTCTTGGTGCCGGTGCTCAGACTCACCTGCTCAGAGAGGGATTGGAGAGACATAAGGCAACGTTAAACTTTGGATCAACTGCTCAGCTGAAAACACACAGAGATCAGCATGAGAAACGGAGGTAAGGAGAGAGCGAGACAGTCTAACAGGATGACAGCCAGGATTACATGACTGGAGCTGACTGGCTGGCATTTGGATGTATGCCATCATTGGCTTGGTCTGATCTTTAGACACAAGATTGATCAATATAGTATTAATATAGTCAAATAATGTTTGATTAAATGACTTAATTATTAAAAATTATTTTCGCTAATTCAAAACAACACTGTGTAACATACGTCACCGTGCCTATTATTAGCAAACAATGTTGTCTTGTTTATCTTGGCTGCGACAGAATAGCTATCCATGACTGCCACAGATTTTCCAACATGTAATATAATATCTGAGTGAAAATTGAGCTGCCGTTATTTATTTTTATTGTCCTGTCAGCATCTAAGGCTACAGTGGATATAAAAAGTCTACACACCCCTGTTAAAATGCTTTTAAAAAGGTTTTGTGTTGCAAAAAAATGAAACTACAGTAAATAATTTTAGAACTTTTTCCACCTTTGATGTAAACTAGAACCTGTACAACTGCATAAAAAACAAACTCAAATCTTTTAGGTGCGAGGAACTAAAACTAAAATAATGTGCTTGCACACCCTCTTATAACTGGGGATATGGCTGTGTTCAAAATTAAACAATCACATTCAATCTCATTTTTAAATAGGAGTCAGTATAAACCTGTCATCATTTAAAGTGCCTTTGATCAACCCACAATAAAGTTCAGCTGTCCTAGTAGTCGTTTCCTGACATTTTCCTAGTTGCATCTTACAGCAAAAGCCATGGTCCAGAGAGAGCTTCCAAAGCATCCGAGGGATCTCATTATTCGAAGGTCTCAAGCTGCGGTTACATTGCACTTTTCTCCCCATAAACCTCCATTCATACGCACGCGAATGCGTCAAACCAGAAATGAAAGGTTGTGCGGTAGGTTTCGCAGTTGGAAAGTTCAAGCTTGGTGAACTTTGACCTGCACAATCGCATCACTTGACTGCGTGAGACCAATTGAGGATGAAAACACGACATCTCTGGATAGAAATGTAAAACATGACCCAATCGCTCACTTTTTAAAATGTCTAATCATCTTGTTTAATCCTGCCCCTTTTCGCAGCGCCGTACAACAGAATTTCGCACGCACAAACTCTAGTGTGACCACAGCGTTAGCCAGAAGAAGGGTACAAAAAATGTTTGGCATTGGATATATCACGGAAAACAGTGAAGACTGTCATCATCAAGTGGAGAAAATATGGAGCAACAGTGTCACTACCAAGAACTGGACATCCCTCTAATGATAATCAAAAGACAAATGGAAAACTGATCATGGAGGCTTCCAAGAGGCCTACAGCAACATTAAAGAAGTTGCAGGAATTTAAGTCAAGATGGCTTTATTGTCATTTCAACAATATACAGGGCAGAACACAGTGAAACGAAACAATGTTCCTCCTGGACCAAGGTGCTACATCAAATAACCTAAATTTAGAAAACAAAATAAAATAAGATAAACTAAAATAAAAAAAATAAATAAAATAAGAATAAGAGCGCAAAGTGCGGTTTGTGCAACATTTAGTGCAGTGCATTTACCCCCAGGATCCTCCAAATGAAATTCAAGGCTTTTTAAGCCCTTTTTAATACTATTTTAAATCAAATTCAATGACAACTTCATACCCATTCTTACAAAAGTGTGAGGGGAAATGTCAAATCTGTATAAATTGTGAACCCTAGAAAATAATAATAGACAAGTGGGCTACTTGAATTAAATAAAACATTTTTTTATTTCAATTGTCAGTTATATTCAATACATCCGCAACAGTATGGTCGTCCACCCAGTAGCGGATATGAAGGTCCAACTGCTTACTTTTCGTCATCTTATTGAGATCCTCATCAAACATGACCACAAACCTGTTGGCCTTATTGACCTGGTCAGTCAGTTCTTTGGTTATAAAAGGAGCCAATCTGAATTAAGTAATATATGCAGTTTTGTCGCTTCCACACGAGAATCTAGCTGCAACCTCTGATTCAGGAACTACATGGTTTTGAAAACCTCTATAATGTTCTCATTCGATGTGTAAGAGTGGTGCTCAGAGATTTTAAAGGACCCACATCACCTCTGCCCGCAGAGTTGGTGTTGAGCCACAGTAAGATTGGATGTTCCTTGGCTGTGGTGGCAATGCTTCTAATGTAGACATTTCTTCATTACTGATAGCCAAAGCTGTTTCAGAAACCGAAGGAGTCCAGGGCCATAACACCCATCGTCACAGTGATTTCCTGGCACAGGCTTGACCCAAACGTAAATCGGTTTCCTTGGCCACAGTGGATTAAACCGACACTTTCTCATTTTAGCCGACAAACTAGGCTAGCGACTATCTTGTTCTGTATCTCACTTGCCTAGTACCCATAGTAATGGGTGAGCACGCATTAGTTCTTTCTGCTATGACGTGGAGCGTGAGGTGCACTCAACATTACGCTGCATGAATTTTTGATTAGCCTACATTAGTAACAGTTAATTTTGTTATGGTATGAACTTAACCCTAGGAGGCAAACATTAATTAATAAAATAAGACCTTTGTAACGAAATTCAAGACACCGCGAGTACTCTGATTTAGTGCAAATAAGACAGGACAGACAAGACAGGACCAGAAACAGCAACGCCGACCAGTACACTATGGATGTTTCTGGCAAGTACACTACGGAATTTCTGGCAAGTACTGGCTGTGTAAAACATGTGACAACAAACTCCTGTATCCTTCATTAGACTGGGCTGAGGGAAAGGATGGCAAGACAGAAGCCTTTTCTTACAAAGAATATCTAGGCCCACCTAAATTCTCCCAAGAGCACATGGAAAATGTTTTATGGTCCAATGAACCCAGTTTGAACTTTTTGGTCATAATTTTAAAAGGTATGTTTGGCGCAAAAACAACACTGCACCAAAGATACACCAAACTCACAGTGAAGCGTGGTGGTGGCAGCATCATGCTTTGGGGTTGCTTTTCTTCAGCTGGAGCTGGTGTCTTAGTAAAGGTGGAGGGAAAGATGAACAGTCCTAAATACCAGTCAATACTAGAAGAAAAGCTTCAAGCTTCTGCTAGGAAGATGAAGAGGATCTTTATCTTCCAGCATGATAACGATCCTAAGCACACATCTAAATCAACAAAGGAATGGCTTCACCTGAAGAAAATTCAAGTTTTGGAATGGCCCAGACATCGTACAAGTCAAGATGTGACATGCTGATAAACTCGTACTCAAAAAGACTGAGTGCTGTAATAAAATCAAATGGGGCTTTAAGAAGGTGCTCCTTTCAAGGTTGTACACTTACACAACCACATTATTTTATAATTTTTTTTAATTTTTAGTTCCCCACAACTAAAAGATTTGAGTTTGTTTTTATATGCAGTTGTACAGGTTACACAACTGCATAAAACTGAGAGGTTATTAAAAGGTGGAAAAAGTTCTAAAATGACTGTAGTTTCGCTCTGTGCAACAATCTGAACGTTATTTACAACTTTAATACCTGTTATTCACAACCTATGTAGGTTCTATTCGCTAAAGAAGACCTCTTGGTAGTAAACATGCGTCAGCTCATGTGTGATTTTGTGGCTGTGAATACAACATTACGTTAAGACAGAAATTACATTTTGGGGTGAATTATACCTTATAAATACAGTATGTGACACTTTTAACGCTCTTTGGAGGTGTCCACGTAGCTGTGAAGACTTGTGCGTCTGCCTTTACACTTGGGCTGCACGATTAATCGAAAAAAGATTACGATCTCCATTTGACCCTACACACGATCTTAATTCAGCTTTTCTACGATTCAGCCAATTATTATGTCTTCATGTAATGATGTTTCGCGGCCGCAAAATCACACGTGAGCTGACCACAAGCTGTTTGTTTACTACCGAGAACACGCGCGTGCATTATGAATAGTTGTATTCTTATGTTATCAATTTACTGTGAATTAACAAACAGGACATACTGAAAGTCTGTTCAAGTCCACCATAATGCCTATACAAAATTTTGCATTTTAAGCAACAGTAGACCTACACATAGGCCTAATATTATTGTTGTTTTACCATATGTTTGAGAATTAACAATAATAATAGGCTAATTATATTACCCTTTATTTTACATTTACAGAATCGTGAGAAAATCGTGATCTTGATTTTAAGCAAAAAAATAAATAAAAATCGTGATTCACATTTTTGCCAGAATCGTGCAGCCCTACTTTATGCTTCTCTTAATTGGCTGAATCATAGAAAAGCTGAATGAAGATCTCGTGTAGGGTCGAATCGAGATGGAAATCTTTTTTATTGCTAATAATAATTAATCGTGCTGCCCTACCGTGACGTCAAACGAACAAAAAAAATGCTTAGACCCCAAACCAGCACAAACGTTGGTTTTTGCGGCACAAATCAGCACTAGTTTTGGGGATTATTTATTTTTATGGGGTGCCAGCTTCACGGAGGCAAGTACGCGACGTGAAATGCATGGCACAATCTGCTGGTTTTGAACATACAGAACATAAGTGGAGCACAGTTAACCCAAACTAACCCTAAAAAATTAAAATTATGCTAAGTAATGGAAAAAAATGGGGTGTCCTTCTACAAAGAAAGTAAGGTCTTGACAAAAGAAATATCAGGTTTACACAATTTTATGGCTGTCTATAATGGATTATAAATTTTTTTACAGATGTAAAAAGACAATAAATATTTTAACCAGAACAGATTTGCAGAAGCACACGAAGATTTCCAATTTAGCAATATTTGCCTTGTGGCTCACAATGAGGTGAAAGCGATAATATCTATAATTCAATTTTTTTTATATATAATCAGACTTCACAAAAGCAGTCAGTAGAAACACTTTGACATTCTGCCTTTGTACATGTTATCGGAGGGGGGTCTGTCTAACATAACATAGACAGCCCTGAGTGAGAAGCAGCCGTATGCCATTAAAGTTTTCACAGCATACCTGTGAGTAGCTAGAGGGCATTATAAAAGTAAAATTTTAGGATGCACAAATGAACACTGTAGTCTCCATAGACCAGGGGTCTCAAATTGCCGGCCCGCAGGCCTTTTGATGCAACTGACATCAAAATATAACAACATTTGGCCCACCCAAACCCATATTTTTTTAATCACTACTAGGGCTGGGCGATATGGATAATTATCACGATAAATGTCAAATCTTTATATCTATCAATTTTATAGGATTTTCAGCACGCCAATCGCTTTGTGCAGCTGATTTAACACATTTTGTGAAATTTTTTAGCTGTCTGACAATATAAATGATAAAATAATAAACAAAAGAACGATTATTCGATAATCGATTGCACAGTCTGTTAGCTTCAGTCTGATGCGCATCTGTTAGCTTCTGTAAAAAAAGACATTTGACCAGCCTTTTAGCAAAGCCTATATTAATATACTGATATTCCTGTGCCAGTTTGACACTGTACATTAAACTGAGAATAGTTTAACTACTTCACAACACTCCATCACCTGAACTCAGCTCGAGGGCGAAGGAGAAAAGTGCAGCGCTGAGGTAAAATTATATTCTCAAGTCATAATCTTTAAAATAATTATAAATAAAAGTATTCCTATTATTATACATTATTTTTATATACATATTATTATTCTTATATACATATAATTATGTAACTGGAAAACAATGTTAAGACAACTGGAGTGATGCTAAGATCATTTAAGAAATTACTTTTGCATAAATATTAATTTCATTTTAATGAAATTCTATTGACAATTCAATAAAATACAAAAAAAAAAAAAAAAAAAGATGTGTTATAGGATTATCTGTTGTAGACTTGACACATGGCAGATAATTAGGTTTGTTAAGTCTTACCTCCCTGACTCGTCATCCCTCCTTTTTGCTTCAAACAAAAAAATCTATCAGGAGGCACGCTTAGTAAGATCACCATCATATTGTTTAAACTTTAGTTTTGTCCACTTGCAAAACAAAAAAGCTGTTATGCTGGTTTTACAAGGAATGAGCAGCGCGTAACAAGCAGGTAGCCGTCTTTTTTGGCGCGCATGTTTACTACAGGGACTCTCAGAGCAGCGCGTGCAAGAGGTGCGCCTGTTCTTTGCGCACACGCAGAGATGCATCAGTTTGCTTTTTGATTAAACACATTGCTTTCACCAGCATTGGTTCGGTTGCAGAATAACGTCTTTATTTCGGAATTACCACTCTTAATTAATACACTTGCATATGAAGTAAATCATATCTCAATGCAATTACTGGGGCACGTGCCCCAGTGAATTGGGTCTAGTGACGCCCCTGGAAGAAGCCCTACTGTTTTTAATAGTTTATTGACAATTTTGTGTTGGCTGCTGAAAAAAATGTCTTGGATTCAAAAGCATAGTTGGGATGTTGGTCAGTTTACCTGTGGAAGGGAGTAATAGACTGACAGTGGAAGGTCCAGAAAGTGCAAAGCTGCCAGCTTTATTGGCAAGTGTGAGCTTCTGAACACGTCTTCATTCATGATGCCACAATCCTTCAACAACGGCCCATTCTCAATTTCTTCAATACAACCTGAAACAAAGCAAAAAAAAACTTTTTTAAGATTTAAATGTCGGTGTTATGTAAAGGAAAATGTCCAACAGGCAAGAATCACTGATTTAAGCTGGGACTCGGGTCTTTCTTGTCTCTCTCATTCACTCACTCACTATCACAGACACATAAATAAATAAACAAGTTCTTATTTAACAATTCATTTATTATTTCTTCATATTATAGTGATGGTTCTTTATTAATATTATATCTCAAACAAAAATTGCTTCTTGACAAACAGTATAACAGGCTTGTGCGTAAAGCAAGTCTTTTAGAGGTTAAAGATCAGTCATGTTAGCAAGGTGGTCTACTTGTTTAAAACACAAAGCAATCATGATAGGCGAAAACAGTCTGACCTTTATGTAAAACTAACTTAACCTTATTTTATCGTAACTCGACGATTAATTCTGATAAGCAAATAAATTAATAACGAGCAACGTCATGTATTCTGACAGAAATAATAAGTTACTGAATGTGAGTTATGATGTGATCAAAAATATAAACGTGCTGTATTGCTTACATTGATCCCCTTTTTCGGGAACACACCATATGTCCTCTACCAGAGTACAACAACTGCGTGTGTCTGGCTGTGAGCTCACGTGGAAACAAACACACTCCGTAAATCTGGAATTCACTTCCGGTGACACAGCTGAGCTTTCAAAATAAAAGTTAAGTAAACCGTGTAGAGAGCGCATGAGAGTACACTCATTCAACAAAAGGAGAATTCAGCCATACTGTAAGTGAAAGTTAAAAATGACATTTTATATATTTATATAATAGTATGGCGCAAGTAGGCTTGTTAATATTGTAAAAAAAAAAAATACTTTCAGGAAAAACGTCTAACAGCATTCATTCATTTAATCATTCATTTCAAAAACAAGGAATGCTAAACTGTTAAATTCTAGAAGCTAAATTAATCCAAACTACTAGTATTCTTTTTTTGTTGGTATTATATGAGCAATATCACACGAGTAACAGTGCAATTTAGCTGGATATCGGGAGGGGTGGGAGGCGTGCCTTTTAGTGTCCCACCAGCAGGGCCGGCCCAAGCCTTCAGGGTGCCCTAAGCAGGATTTTATTTGGGGCTCCCTTGGTGCAAACAGTGACAAATTGTCGCTTTAAATTGACACTTTAAATTTAAAACATGAATTATCGATTTTATTTGCTGTTGCTGTGTTGCTTGCATCATAAAATGTTTTAAGACACTTATTGCACTTTAAACTTGATTGTCGTTGACAGAACCCAAAACAGGTGCCAATAGCATACTTATTATTATTATTATTATTATTATTATTATTTTTTTTTTTTTTTTATTATTATTATTATTATTATTATTATTATTATTATTATTATTATTCAGTCACGAAACTGCCAAACAGTCAAAAATAGTGACAATAAAGAGTTTTTTAAAAATGGATAAATGTTAACACTGACAAAAAATAGCATTTTGTAGTTCAAAAATCTTAAAAAATCTATTTAAATCAAAATCAAATTAAATCAGGAAGCATTTTCAAGGCATATTCGCATAAAGCATATTACTAAATATCTAGAAAAAATTTATCTGCCAATGAGATAAGTAAAATAATCTCATTTAAAACCAAAAATAATATTCTTTTGTTCACCCTAATTGGCAGATAATTGAGCTTTTTTTATTTTATGAAAAAAAAAACACATAATTTTGATTAAAAATCTGTCTAGAAAATGTTTATTGGTTTAAGAATTTTTAGACTAGAAACAAGACAAAAACAATAAGAAAATCATTTTTGCAGTGTATTTACCAACTGTCAATGATTCATAGTTCATGGCTATGTAACAAGAAATTTGAACCAAATGTATAAATCAGAAGCTTATTTTTTATCACCAAGTTTTTGAAGTGTTTTGCTTCTGTGCCGTGCACTGTTTCTTCAAATACGATATCTGTTTTTCTGTGATATATCAATAGATCACAAGAAAACCAACCATGATAAATCACGAATATATCATGAAAAAATGCATCAAAAATGGGGAAAAAATGCTTTAAAAAATGCAAAAAAGGGAAAAAAATGCATCAAAAAGTTCTAATGCATTTCTTTTATTAACAGCACATTTATAGAACTGCAACAATGTAAAACAAGAGCACATCTGTCAAACTAGCTAAAAAATGCTGATGTGCAGTGAGCAGTTTGTGACTGAAAAGAGTACGTCTCTATCACAGCAGCAGAATGTTAATTTAGTGGTATATGCATTTAACACTGTCAAAATAGTAATTTATTGCTTTTTATTTTTCTGTACACTTAATACACCCATTACAACTTGACCAACTTATTTTATGAAAACATGGAAACATTTTATGCTTAGCCCTGGTTTATTTTGAATAAACAATCATGCATTCCCACTAGATTAATACTTTTTCTTCAACTAATCAGAATGCTCTGAGAGGTGAGCACAGACTCCTCTGAGCACGTATGATGTTTTCAGCAGTAGAGAACATTCGTTATTTACTCATCTATTTAAAATAAGAGTAATTTTATTTAGAGTTTTTAATTACCCTAATATTTTTAGCCAAAATGCCATCTACAAGACTTTGCCAAAATCTGTAAGGGTTAATAAATGCAAGGCCCTTTAAATTATATGTTCATCCTCTATTGATATCCTTATCAAATATATATTTTGGCGGAATTAAAAAGTTTGAGCACATATAAGTCACAGCACTGACCGCGGGCACGTGCGAGCAATATAGCAAAGTGAAAGAGCGTCTGTGGTGGTGGCTGGGTGTACTGTAGCTAAAGCAGTAATCTGCTGCAGTCAGTGACTGATTAATTAATTCAGGCGCCAGAGTATGTGTCGCGGCCGGAAATAACTTGATAAATGGGCATATATTTTGTCCCACCCCTAATCCATAACCCAACAAACAAACAAAAACGAAAGTCACTCAGTTATTTCGTGCACTCTTGGGGGCCCCCTGGTGGCCTTTGGGCCCTAAGCAGCCGCTTAGTTAGCTTATGCTTTGGGCCGGCTCTGCCCACCAGTGACAATATAAAGCCATATACAGTTTATCCAACAGTTTATATACATAAGAATGTATTAAAATATTAAAACCAAACACACATAGAGAGAGAGAGAGTCTAAAAACAATTCTGTATGAGGAACTACTTTCTTCCGCCATTCATTCACATCTGCAGCTGACGTCAGATAAGCAAACTGTTACTAATTCACCAACGTCACTTTAAAGCTAGTATTTGGATGATTGTCTAGCAAAATGCCTAAAGTGATGACAAAACAGGTGATTTTGCTCACATTTTAAGATTATAAGGCTGAACGGCATGACAGTCTAAAGACATTTCCCAGTATTTCTCTGTTGCAATCAGGAGAGCACAATAATTAACCCAGAAAAAAAGTCAAAGCAAAGCAAACACTAGAATACTGTTGTGTTTGCGATAAGGAAAAATGCTAAACACATGCGAGCATTTCTTCTTTCTTTTACCGAACTAGTCTGCAATAGCGAAAACACGAGACTCAAAACTAAAAAGTTACTCAAGCTAACACAAAAGAGTGGCCAACACAAAATACATTCCTGATATGCGAGTCCTATCTCAAACTCAATACATTACAATTACTATGTTATAAATACAGCACTACAACATACAAAAGAGAGAGATTGACTTAGAAAGTTTTCTCCTCTAAGGGCTTATTATGCATTCTCTGTCGCCATATTGTGGATTGACAATGTCAACCATCTTTGCTTAGCTCAATGACAGGCTGATGGATGCCGATGCGCTGTATCTCCGAAGTTATAAATATTTAAATAGGCACTATCCTTATAAATAAACTGCATAGTTGCAATCTAAACAACTACATTCTCACCTAAAAAAGCCTCAAAAGTACATTATGTTGTCCAACAGCTGCAATATTTGTCAAACTGTAGTGAGTTTCTACTACAGTTTACTAAAGAGATCTACTGTCCCTCTTTGTGGGCAGAATAATACACAAGGGTGAAGAGGCTGTCCGAGTGCTGTTATTATGGGAATTTCGCACAACTATCAGCTAATAAGATTTGAGAACCAGATAGAAATGTTGTATAACTGTGAATACTCTGCCTTTATTAATGACAATTTGACTACATGCTTTTTCGGTTTGAGGATTTGATTCACCATTCACTATTGATTCATCAATTGAATTGAATTTGTGGAGTCGGTTTGAGGATTTGATTTATAGTTTGACCATTTGATTTATCATTTGATGTTTTAAGTATTTAATTTTTTTTTGCTGTTACTAGCAGGTGAAAAAGAAACTGTTATTTAATTCTTTTGGTTTTTTTTTTTAACATTGTCTCCAAAATATATATATTATACAGAGACAAGATTGTCAGAATTCAGAATTATTAGCCTTCCTAAACTATTTGCCCCTCCGTATACCCCCCTCCCCAATTAAGTAGTGCTGTCGCCTCACAGCAAGAAGGTTGCTGGTTCGAGCCTCGGCTGGGTCAGTTGGTGTTTCTGTGTGGAGTTTGCATGTTCTCCCTGTGTTCGTGTGGGTTTCCTCCGGGTGCTCCGGTTTCCCCCACAGTCCAAAGACATGCAGTACAGGTGAATTGAGTAGGATAAATTGTCCGTAGTGTATGAGTGTAAGTGTGTATGGATGTTTCCCAGAGATGGGTTGCAGCTGGAAGGGCATTAGCTGCGTGGAACATATGCTGGATAAATTGGCGGTTTATTCCGCTGTGGCGACCCCAGATTAATAAAGGGACTAAGCCAACAAGAAAATGAATGAATGAATGAATAAAAGTTTTAATGAATATTTTCTAACATTTCTATTTTATCTTTGCCATGATGACATTACATAATATTTTACTAGGTATTTTTTAAAGATTATTCAGCTTTAAGTGCAATTTTAAGGCTTAACTACTTTGATTGGGGTAATTATAGGCAAGTCATTGTATAACAACGTTTTTTTTTTTTTGTAGGTGGAAAAAAAATGCTCAAGGGGGCTAATAATATTGACAATAAAATGTTTTTTTATAATTAAAACTGCATTTATTCTAGCTGAAATAAAACAAATAAGACTGTGAAGACGATGTCTAGAGACCTCCAAACATCACAACAAAACTGGTATCTGAAAACACCATCTTTCATTTTCAAACGCCTGAGTCTGACAATAGTGTAATTCAGAGTTTGGCCAAAGGGTGGCGGTTGGGCAGGGGTAGATCCATGGGGATCAATGCGCATCTACGAGTCGTTCCGCGCGTCCACACTAGGAGGCGTCGCCGCTACCGATTCCCCCATTCACTTTCATTCACAACCGGAAGAAGCAGTTTGAATGTGTCATACCATGTAGCTCCAGTCTGAAGTTAAAGTGTCTGGTACCAAGCGTTGGAAGAACCACTGTCGGCAACCCGAAGAATACAACAGAAATGTAGCTGAATAACCGAGAGACGTATTTAAATCTCCGCTATCTTCATCAGCAGATCTAAAGCGATAATCGGTTATTTTTTTAAAACATCGTGCATTTCCCTAGAGGTAAGCTAATATTATATCATCAACTGTTTGCTCATTTAAATGTAAGGCAATTGAAGCTTTCCATCCAACTTGGTGTTGTTTACACGAAGCGGTGCATTGATTGAGTTATCTTGTACCTGTGGTGTTGTGAAATAAGCTGATGCAGACAGAGCTGTCAGATGATGTGCAGCGCACTGACTTTAGCTTTAGCCCGCCTCACATACACACTCATACACACACTCCTCTATTCTGCATTTTCTTCGCACTAAACACCTTATTCAGTGACAACCTGCAGGGATTTTAGCAGTTCTTGTGCTTGGGACGGTAGAAAGATTTATAATCGTAGGAAAAATGTATGGGGACGTGTGTGCGTGACAGCCTGAAGCTAGTTGCTAACTAGCCTAGCGAAGATTCTGGCTTATGCTGACGCGTTACAGGACTGACGTCACGCACAGCTGTAGAGGCCTTGACTGTACAATGCTATGCGAGTATAGTGTACAACATATTTACAATGATAATAAGCATATTAATCATTGTCATCAGCATAATTATTACCTTTAAGCGTTATTATTACTACTAAAAGTTAGGCCTATCTGCTGAAATATTCTTGTACTTAGTGTTTTGCTTTTTCTTGAAAGTGTCATGTAATAGTTGAGTTATTTTGGTTTATTGGAACTTATCTGGGTCGTTTAATTTGATTGTTTTGCGAACAAAACATCTCTGCAAAACTGCATAGTCAGTAGCTGTGTTTTTAAAGATAGCATTTTGATGATATTGTTGATTTCAGGTTATGTAATGTAAACGTTTTCTGAGTTTGTGCAGTAAGTGCACACCATGGTATTCTCTATTATGCAAATAAACTTATCAGTTCCATAATGAAGACTAATTGAAAATGAGGCAATGTTGGCTTTATATTTGCACATTAATTCATCTTTGAACAGTGACAGCTTGTGTGACCAGGTATGGGACGATAACCGTTTTCAAGGTATACCGCAGTTTGTAAATGTAAAGGTTTTAAAACCATCAAAATTTTCTGCAATAGATATGTGCATGATTTTTATTTACATTTTGTTTTGTTTTTAGGATAACAGTATCTCCAGCTGAAAAGATATCCAAATATGCTGTTTTAAATTGCAATAAATCTGTTTTTGAAAATAAGGATGACAGCAGATGTCAATATTTAATTTAGCTTGACACGTTTACTCTTCCAAAATATTTTAAATGTTTCTCAAGATAAAATATATTGTGTTCAAAAGGGGAAAAAGTTTTAGTTTTTTACCCAGACATTTAAAAAGAATTTATTTTAGAGAGTAATCTCAATACCTTGAAACCGTGATATTTTTATCCAAGGTTATCATACCGTTAGAATCTTATACCAGCCCATGCCTCCTTGTGACAAAGCTTCTATATTATTCTTTGAATATTCAGTCTGAAATCTCATGCAAGTATGACTTAAACATTAGCACTATTTCAAATTTCTTTTTTATTAGTTTTTTTTTTACATGAAATATCAAATACAACATTCCTTTTAGAATTATCCGTCCATTTTGTTGTTAACACTACCCCAAATAAATACTTCCCTTCTTCAACAGCCTAACTTCCCATTGAAAAAACGAAATAAACATAATTAAGTAAAAAAATTAAATAGATAAATAAATAAATAAATAATAATAATAAAGATAAACAAATGAAAAAAAAAAACTTTCGAAAATCACAATCGCAATATATATAGCCATGCCTGATATCCGTTGGCCAGAAAGTGATGCATTTTTTATAAATTGTTAAAATATTGGTGTCTGTGATGCAGCAAGTCCAGAGACTGCTGTGTAAACTGTTACTTTATAAAATTTCATAAACAAATATTTTCTCAATTCAAGTGAGTAGCGCCGTAGAGTCGGAAACTGTATTTGTCACAACCTAACAAGTGGGTAGTTGTAAACAATGTATACAATTTTTTATTTAAATAATGTCAAATGTTTAACTTCAGCTGAAAAAAAGCATAATTAAAGATTATAATTGAAGGTTTTATCAAAATGAAAATTTAAAACAAGAAATGATTGTGAGTCTTTCTCTAGTTTCCACACAGATGGCATGTTTACCAGTTGCAGTTTATGCTGTGCAAACAAATAAGGAAAAAAAAGTTTGAGCAGGGCTTAAATAAAACAGTTTAATATGTATTAAAGTATGTATTAAGTGTTTTTTAATGTATTATTATTATTATTATTATTATTATCATTATTTATTTATTTATTTTTCTTATTTTTCTTCTTATTTTTTTAAAGAATTTGAGCTTTTATAGGGTGTCCGTGGGGTCATAAAAGTCTTAAAATATCTTACATTTTAAAAACTACATTTTAGGCCTTAAAGTCTTAAGTTCACTGACATATTGTGTTGTAGGTCTTAATTTTCCATTGTCTATGTAAATCTAACCATTCAGGCTAACACCCATGCAATCTGCAACAAGCCATCGCAGTAAAACTTTTAACAAAAACCAATATGGTTTAATATCTTAAAAAAAACCAAAAAAAACATTTGTTTAAAAGTTCTCCATGAGTTTATATATCTATAATTATAATATTAAAAAAGAAAAGAAACTTTGTTAAAAAAATGCATGTTTAACATATTATATAATAATAATATTAACATATTATTTTAAATATGTGCATAAGAAATGACTTGCTTTAATAACTAAATTACTAATAACCTAATAAAAAAATAAATAAATTCCAATGGCACAACTAGGCCCTTAGAGAATAAAATTCTTACTGTTTAGTCCTATACAAGTCTGAAATTTTATTCTTACTGGTCTTAAAATTTGACTTGATGAAAACTGCAGAAACCCCATGTTTAGGCACGGGCCGTTATAAGTTTCCGACGGTATGATAACCCTGGATAAAAATACCACGGTATCACAGTATTGAGGTTACTGCTCTAAAATAAGTTCTTTATAAATAATAAAAAAACCTTTTCCCCATTGAACACAATTTATTTTATTTTAAGAAACCTTTATAATATTTTGGAATAGTAATCATGTCAGGCTAAGTAGTTAAAATAAATAATTGATTTCTGCTCTTTTCATTAGTTTCAAAAACACACATTACTTTACAATACATAAAAATACATTAAAAAACATACATGTACCTTGGGAATGGTAAAACAGAACATTTTGGCTATATTAAAACCTTGACTTTTCCAAACCGCGGTATATCTTGAAACCGGTTATCGACCCATGCATACCCGTGTTACTGTAATAGTAGTTTACTAACTTGTTCATCTTTCTATCTCTTTCCAGAAGAGTGATGTCTGGAGTGTCCAGCAATGACTGTCCACACTTGGAGTGTGTCGGGGAGATCACCAAAGAAGAACTCATCCAGAAGTCTCATGTGAGTGAGTTCCTACTAAGCCTATTCACAGGCCTTAAAAACACATTCAAATGAAAGTCTTTCACACCGTTAGAACCTGTTAGATTGGGACATGTAATAGGTCATGTTATATTATGCCCAACCTGACATTGCATATGTAGCAATGTGACTCTTGCAGAATTGCACATTGCGATATCGATGCTGAAGCGATATTTTGTGCAGCCCTACTAAAGTTTCATTCACACAGAATGCATCATTGCAGACAAAACGATTTGGAATGGTTTGAAGAGTACTGCATTAGTAGGGGTACGTGATTATGAATAAAATGAGAATCATGATTTTTTTGCAAAAGAATAAGGATCATGATTTTCTCACGATTCTGTAGATGTAAAATTAAGGGTAATATTAGTAGGCTGTTATTATTTTTATTTCTCTAAAATCTGGTAATAATATTAGGCCTACAATGCTGGCTTATTGCTGGTTAAAATGCAGAAATTTGTATCGACTTAGGGTGGAGGACATGATAGTTTGTAAATTTGTCCTGGTTCTTAATGCACAGGGAAGTGATGATATTGGAATATAACTATTCATAATTCGGAAGTTGAATTATTATGTTTGACACATATACTTGTGATCTGTTATTAGCTATGTTTCCATCCAAAGTTGCAAGTTAAATTAATGCACAAAACAGGAATATCGCTTAAAAGACGTGCAAATAAAGCAGCGTTTCCATCTAATGAGTCAAAGAGAACAGAATCGTCACTTCCTGATTAACTGGCGCCAAATATAAAAAGTAAAAACAGAATTTAGGCAAAACTGTATGAATAATTTCTTTAAAAGGCTTTTTGTCTCGCTTTACGCATGAGCAACTAAATGAATGGCAAAGTCTATTTAACTGATTGTATTTTAATTACATTACAACATCAATGCTGTAAAAGGAACCGTATAAAATGGAAAAAAAAGTCACATTAACGGCTCACCGGAAGTTTATCATTATGGAAAGAAGCACTAGCTCTGCATATACCCTATAAGCGTGTAACAAAAAAAATGTGGAAAAAGTGAAGTGCTATGAATACTTTCCGGATGCACTGTATACTCACACACAACACTGTGTTCAGTGTGAAAGAAAGAAAACATCATATGCTTGTCATAATCATAACTCTAAAATGTGATATGATCATTTAAATTTAAGTTTCACTTTCACTTCTACAACTCATGCATACCTATCAACATTGGGATGTGAAAATAAGGGATATGCCCACCAAAATAAGGGATTCCCCCTCCCCCCTTTAAAAAAATCCCAAATGACTAAATATGTTCATTTGGAGCTGTTTTTTTGTAAATAAACAGTTAAATGATCAGAAATATGTTTTATTATTATTATTTACAAAAGAAAAATGAAATAGTATACATTAGCAGCAAATACATAAGCAAACAGTTCAGCTTATTAAAATTAAAAGCTATTATAATGAAATAGATTCAAGCTATCAAATCTCATCAGCCGTTTCTTCACTGTATAACTTAAACATTCTGATTAAAGAGCAACGAATGAATCTCTTATTTGTTTAGATTTTTTTATTTTCATTACATTAAATAACAGGTGTCACTTTAAAAATGCTAATGTTATAATGAAAGTTTTTGATTGCTTAACTTTTTATGCTCATGTAGGACTAAATTAGTTGTGTTTAAAAAAAAAACACCAAAATCGACATCTTTAGATATTATTATTATTATTATTATTAATATTATTTATAATTTTTAATTAATTATTAATAATAATAATTATGTGTATATGTCTGTTCAAACATGCACCCAAAACCCAGACTTTCACTTCACTTCAAATCGCGTGTACAGAATCCGTTTGGAAAATAGCGTCTATTTATCACTATGGAGCACGTCAGCTGACAGTCACACACCGCTATATGAGGATTGCATATGAAGGGGAGACGGCACCTGTAATGAAAAGGAAAGGGAATCCCGCGGTTTTTATATTTATTTCCAAGTGTTTTCATGCCTAAACAAAGCGAAAGCACACAACAGACTCACATTTAAGAGCAAGGGGTCGCTCCTGGTGGTTTGGCGGTATGGGTTGCGTATAGGGAAGCTCGGCTCTTTAATGTTTATTTGCCACCTTTCAGAGAAAGACTGAAAATAAGGGAGAAATACTGGAAAATACTTTTACGGGATGAAAGCGGGATAGAACTGTAAAATACGAGAGAATCCCGGGAAAAACGGGAGGGTTGACAGGTATGCTCATGTCATGACGTCACTTTGAGAAAAAAAACATACAAATGTGTTCATTACACATGACCTTTCTGAGCAAAACAAAATATCGTAATGCCCAATATTTTCCAATATCGTGTAGTACTCTACATGGCATATAGACTTGGAAAGACACTCATATATAAATGTGTTTGTTTTCAGGGTCAGTGTCAGGACTGCAAAGTTGGGGGCCCAAACCTTTGGGCATGTCTAGAGGTAAGCTATCTTTATAAGAGTGATGTATCTCCATCATTTGTGTTGATGTTGACGTGGCGAAATGGAAGTTTCCTTCATATAAAGAGATGTTTCTCCATAAATTGTGCCAACATTTTTAAAATACTCTGGTGAGAGTAATCTGGTGAAAATTACTTTTACAGGGTTTCCGCGCGGGTCTTAAAAAGTCTTAAAATCTAAACTTTAGGCCTTAAAAAGTCTTAAATTTGCTGTTCTAGGTCTTAAATATTTTTGCACAGGACTTATTTTTCCAATGTCCACGTAACGCTACATCTAATGCTCATTTAAATTCATTTTTGTTGTTGTTGCTTGGTTTTCGTGGTGTTGTAGTTCTATATTTCACTAGTCCAAATGTATGTTGCGGTATTACGACTACAAATGAGACCAACATGCAATAGCCAATCAGCTTTTCGTTTATTTCAGTGTGCGTGGCGAATGTGACGTCATTCCTGTGTTTGTGGAGTTTCGCTTTGGGTGCGACATGATTTAGACTTGAGGAGCTCAAAAAAATTGTTGAGACTCGAGTGAACAGTTTGCTCGGTGCCGTGTTTCATTTGAGTTGAATGTGAAACACTTTGAAGAGATTTTGTCTGATACAAGTACGACTGTACAGACATCCTTTTGATCCGTTCATGCATGATCATAGGGAGAACCAGATGAACAATAATTCTTGGCTAGAAATTGCAACAGTCGTGGGAAAGGACAGCGTTTTTGTAAAAGTTTAGAAAAACCTGAGGGATAAGTTTGTTAAAACAAAAATAAGAGGCGATGCAAAAGTGGAGACCAAGGTGGTTTTAATATTACAGAATATGTTTTTCCACCATTCATAGGTTTTACACTGATGTATATATTACATTTTTAAATTTAAAACAATTTACAAGTTACAAGCTAAAATTAAGTAACAAATGATGTCTTTGATAACTTTAAAGGAATATATGAGCCTGTCAATTTACAATATACTCAGGAATGTTGGACCATTATTTCCTTTTTTAGCTTATAAATAGAGGACAGAAACTAGCCAGACAGTAATGTGTGAGTTGTTGAGTGGGCAAAATAAAAAAAAAACGTCAGCATTTTTTGTAAGTGTACTTTTTTTTTGCTTTTATTCTTGCCATAATAAAAATATTTATTATGTTCTGTTGCCATTAATATTTAACTTTAATAGGTAGAACTGTTCGAGATATAAACAAAAGCAAGTGATGCATCAAAGTTTGATTTAAAAAATCTTGAATGGTTATAAAATTCTTTATAATCATTTATAATAAATTATAAAAATAATAATAAACCATTAGTTTAAAAACCCTCAATGATAATAATAATATGACCTAGTTCCGGAAACTTGCAACTTCTCTGTTTATTTGTCAAATTTTACTGTCAGATTTTTTTGGCTGCCCCCTGTCATTTAAAAGAATATCTCAATGGCGAATGTGTCAAGTATAAAAGCCTCGTCCGTTCCGTGAGGTGTGAGATGCATCGCCAGGCGAAAGTATAAATCAGCCTTAAGATGTTTGTTTTTTCTATAGTTCAATGGTGCATCTAAGCTGTCTTTAGGACTGTTCAATTTGAATACATTTATTTTATCACTAATTTTGTGATTTTGCATTTCCTCTTTGTGTATGCGTGTATTTGATATTGTGATAAAGGTCTTGCTTAATACTTAATGGTCTTAAAAAGGTCTTAAATTTGACATTGATATATGCAGAAACCCTGTTTTATGTCTGATAACTGATTAAAATACACAAATAAACATATAAAAATGTCTGTCTGTCTGGATAAAATCTACTTTTAACAATCATTTTCTAATGTAATCTACAGAAAATAATTGCACCTTTATTTCTTTCAGAATGGCTGTTCGTATGTTGGCTGTGGAGAATCACACACGGATCACAGCACCGTCCACTCTCAGGTTAGTAATCTTATTCACTGCTTTCACCATGTTTTAGCAATGATTATGGAAAGTAATATGCCAAGAAATAAAGATTTTATTTAGCAATTTATTTATTTATATTGTATTTATATTTATATTGTATTTAATAAAACAGGGTTTTTTTTGTTTAAAAAGTGTACTTGCAGCTGATGTTTTCACCCACAGTGAGCTGTCACTGAGTAGGTTTACATGGACACAATACTCGGATTTTAAAACAATTGAGACAATACTCTGATTATGAGTCTACCATGTAAACAGGCATTTAAAAAAATTTTTATTAATTAATTTATTTATTGCAATGACATTAATCTGACTTAAGTCATAATCGAACTTAATAGTAAGCGAAATAAGACATTTAAGTGAAGCATTCCTATTTTAGTCACATTACTGAAGCGCAGAACACCTTAATCAAACTATTACCATTTTGTAGTACTTTTTACTACATTTCGTCACAGGATGCACACACACGACAGCTGTCGTGCGGCTTGACGACAAACAAATAAGAATGGCTTTAAGCAGGAGAGAACTAAGAGGAAATTAGTGTTAAATGGGGACCTAAAGACGTTAATCAAACTATGTTGTAAAACAGAAACATGAAAGGATGATTCAAAAAGCAGCTCATGTAAACACTCTAATCATATTATTGCCTTATTCAGATTAAGGAAAATAATTAGATTACTGATGTGTTTGTCTTGTCTTTCCACGCACATATCTGAAGGCTCGAGTGATGAAAATGAATCGAATGAAATGTGTTTTAAGTACTTGCAGACAAAACAACGTTGAACAGATATTGAAGATGTTGAGTCTGAGATTAAGGATGTCTGTAAATTCTTTTTCACACAAAGGCCAGAAACAAGTTGGTTGTTAGGCAGCGTCTGGCCATCTGTGAGCATCTCTCAGGGTAATTTGTTTGGTACTAGATTGTTTGGAGAAGCACACATGTTGGAGGGAGTTTGCCTGATTCAGCATGCAGTTAGCATTGGCCTCCGGTGAAAGAGAGTGCTCTGATTGGCTGCTCAGCTACGAATCGGAGCAAGCAAACAAAAACTAAAGTAACGAAACTAGGCAAACGATGCAAGTCTAGGTGGAACACAAAGAAGCAGGCTGTCCAACTATAGTAAACTATATGGATTACCAGATCTGTATAGAAACATTGAGCGAGAATGCTGCTTTGCTTACAGGTTGTGTGCAGCACTACTTTTGATTTTCTTTTGTGGAATGAATACAGACTACTGCCACCTGAAGGCATGGAAAGATACATCCTCTCATGCAGGCGCAGAATGTAGGCTTTCTTTTCATTTGGTTGCTGGGGCGCCATTAAGGGGGGGAAGTTAGGACGATTCAAAGGGCCCATGCCATTTTGGGGCCCCCAGACATACTATTAGAGACCCACCAGAACTCTGTCCCGATTCCCGATTGTGGAAAAAATCCTAGAGGAAACACTGCAAGAGTTATTTTTGTGCAAAAAATAATGGTTTTTTTGTGTGTTTTGGGTGCGCACAAAAGCTTTGTAAAATTCATGGCACATGGACTGTTTTGACACTGCTTTGAAATCTTCCGGAATTTTTTGCTGTCTATAGAGGATCAAAGAGCTCCAATATTTCATCCAAAATATTTTCATTTATATTCCGAAGATGAACAAAGGTCTTGTGTGTTTGGAACCACATGAAGGTTACAGCAATCTGTAAAACATCTGTATTTGTTTGATGATAGAATGTTAGTGTCATTTTATAATTGTGCAGCTGCAATGGAACAGGTCTAATATCTACTACGCTATTAAGTGTTAAATAAAATGTGACAGAGCAGTAACATGACCAGTGAAAGCAACAAGCTCGTACAGTGCATTTCACTATGCTGTGTGTTAAAATGACAACACGTGTTTGTTTTTTAATCCAGGCATGTAATATCTTTTTGGCTTTGCTATTAAATATTTTTAAAAATGACATATTAATTAAACTGCAGGTTCTTTTACTTTTATCAGCGAGTACCAAGTAGACGTGAGTGTTTCTGTATGGGGCATATTCAGTAAAAAGTGGTATTAGTGCATCCCTTTTTATTCTCATTCATTATTAACCAACGCTCCAGTGGGGATCTTCTTTTCCCCACTAACGCCCACTCTGATTACCCATTACCAAAACCCCTTAAAACACCCTGTGTCTGTGAAAACCACAGAGAGAAGACTGAGCCATTGGCCATAATTTCACCACAATAACCTTTATTTCATGATTTAAACAAATTATTTGCCTTCGTCTTTTTCTGCACACAGAATTCATTTCCTCTCATTAATCTCCCCCAGTAATCTCTACAAATTTAAATTTTACCATTATTTTTTGGGTCTATTGCAGAAAATAAGCTTTGTGACTATTCTAATTGTTTACGATAATCATCAAAAAAGAGCATTTCTAATCAATTTGATGCATAAATGTGATTGTCAGAAAAACATTTACAATATACAAACTTCACCAGTTATGTAACTTTAACATCACTTTTGACAACATGTACCTAATGTTTAGATGTACGTAAATAAAGTCATTTCACTCGGTGGCCATCTTTGAAATGCCTCTCAGGCAGTATGCTCAGGCATTCTGTGGGGAAACATCAAATTTTCCCAAAACTACTTGTCAAGCTTACCATTGAATTTCATATTAGGTATCATTAATTAAAGTGAACAACAACTGTCTCTTTAATTTCATTTATAAACGTCCAAATCACAAAAAATCTGCAGAAACTCACGTCTGGTCCGAGCCCCTCCCCCAGAGTATCGTCAGACTATAGCAATCGATGATTGGCTCCTGTACTAGAAAGCAGACTTTATTCACCATATAACGATCGATGATTGGCTCCTATACTAGTAGGCGGGACTTTATTCACCATATTGACTGTTACACTTTTCCCCATTCAAAAAAATATGAGTGACATGTCTTGTGTATAGTCTTTGACGTAAATACACACTCACCAGCCACTTTAGTAGGTGCAGCTTTCCAACTGCTCGTTAACACAAATTTCTAATCAGCCAATCACATGGCAGCAACTCAATGCATTTAGGCATGTAGACTTGGTCAAACCGAGCATCAGAATGATGAAGAAAGGTGATTTAAGTGACTTTGAATGTGGCATGGTTGTTGTTGCTAGACGGGCTGGATTTCAGAAACTAAATTTCAGAAACTGCTGATCTACTGGGTTTTTCACGCACAACCATCTCTAGGGTTTACAGAGAATGGACTGAAAAAAATATCCAGTGAGCGTCAGTTCTGTCGGTGCAAATGCCTTGTTGATGCCAGATGTCAGAAGAGAATGGCCAGACTGGTTCCAGCTAAAAGAAAGGCAACAGTAACTCAAATAACCACTCGTTACAACCAAGGTATATAGAATACCATCTCTGAATGCACAACACATCCAACCTTGAGGCAGATGGGCTACAGCAGCAGAAGACCACACCGGGTGCCACTCCTGTCAGCTAAGAACAGGAACCTGAGGCCACAGTTCAAACAGGCTACCCAAAATTGGACAATAGAAGATTGGGAAAAACCTTGCCTGGTCCGATGAGTCTCGATTTCTGCTGCAACATTCGAATGATAGGGTCAGAATTTGGCATCAGCAACAAGAAAGCATGGATCCATCCTGCCTTGCATCAACGGTTCAGGCTAGTAGTGGTGGTGTAATGGTGTGAGGGATATTTTCTTGGCACACTTTGGGCCCATTAGTACCAATTGAGCATCATGTGAACGCCACAGCCTACCTGAATATTGTTGCTGACCATGTCCATCCCTTTATGACCACAGTGTATCCATCTTCTGATGGCTACTTCCAGCAGGATAACGCGCCATATCATTAAGCACGAATCATCTCAGACTGGTTTCTTGAATGAGTTCACTGTACTCAAATGGCCTCCACAGTCACCAGATCTCAATCCAATAGAGCACCTTTCGGATGTGGTGGAACGGGAGATTCGCATCATGGATGTGCATCCGACAAATCTGCAGCAACTGTGTGATGCTATCATGTCAATATGGACCAAAATCTCTGAGGAATATTTCCAGTACCTTGTTGAATGCATGCCATGAAGGATTAAGGCAATTCTGAAGGCAAAAGCGGTACTAGTAAGTTGTACCTAATAAAGTGGCCGGTGAGCGTAAGCTAGAATGCTAATAAAAGAGTTTGATTGTATTTGGTTGTAAAAGCAGAGCATATGACGTAACTTAATTGGCATTTGATTTTTAATTCCACAACAACCCCAATAGATTTTATTTTATTTAATAGAACAAAACATGCAGCTCCACAAAGCCACAATGGATAAAACATGAGCATATCTTGAGCTGGTTTTAACTGCAAACCACATTTCAGATATTAAACTTATCCAAAAATAATAATTCAGTAACTCTTATCTGGGCTTTGGACTACAAAATATGCCGTCTTCATCATAGCCCTGTATTATGGAGTAATTCCATATTGTCATTCTTCATAGTCAAATATTCTCATCATGCACTGACCAATAAAGCTATGTCTGTATTATTTTATTATAATATTAATAACACTTTCTAATAGAGTGAGTTCCCTGAGGCATAGCTGCAGTGTGTTTGTATCACAGTTCTTAATGTAGACTAGTTTTCTATTATGTTATCCTCTCATGCTTTGAGTCCAAATGGACAGAGGTGTGTATTACATCCTATTCATCACTGATATGGTCGGAGTGGCAGATGTTGGCAGGGTCTGTATATTGGCGCAGCTCTCATAAATGTTTTAACTGCCCCTGTCTGGCTGCAGCTGCACCAGTTCTAGTGCTGCAATGAAAGCCAATCCAGACACATGAATAATGTAGAGACCCCTTGGCCACAACTGTAGTGTGTGTCCAGGCCTCACAGCAGCGCCCCTCCCCATTGCATTGACACACTTTTGTTTTGCCCTAAATTTTGAAGAGTGACCACCTTTGTGCATGTTTGATGATTATGTGTATGCAGTTTGCACACACACATACACAGGCAAATCTCTGAAGTAAACTAGCCCATCTGCTATCTGGAATTTTCCCTGGTGTTTGTAATATCTTCCAGTTCAGACATAATATTAGTAAGAAAAAAATCTCTTTTTTTCATCGCCAATGCATTGTGGAGCTTTAAGCATTGCTGACCAAAAAAAAGCTTATTTTTTCAGACGTGGTATTTTGAAAGTAACACTTATTTTTTTGGAAATGGGCTCCTTTTAACAAGTCACCTAGAGTTAAACAGTTACTTTAACCATTTTTAAATCTATTCAGACAATCTCTGGGTCTGGTGAGAGCACTTTTAGCTTAGCATAGATCATTGAATTTTATTGGACCATTAGCATCTCATTAAAAAAAGATAATGTTCTATTAAACGCTTGACTCTTCTGTTGTTACATTGTGTACTAAGACTAACGGAATATGAAAAGGAAATTTATCTTTTTATCTTTATCTTTTTTTATTTATTTATTTTTTGACAGAGATGCTAATGGTCTAATCTGTTTCTATGATTTATGCTAAGCTAATGTCGTAATGGATTCAAAAATGGTTGAACTCAACTTTTTAACCCTAGGTGAATTGTAAAATGTCCCATTTCCCAAAAAAAAGTGTTTCATAATAGTTTTATTTTAGCATCGTAAACTTCAAGATACACATTGAAAATCTCTTTTTTTTTTCATCGCCAATGCATTGTGGAGCTTTAAGCATTGTTGTGAGCTTTAAGCATTTTTTTTCAGACCTGGTATTTTGAAAGTAACACTTATTTTTTTGGAAATAAGCTCCTTTTAACAAGTCACCTAGAGTTAAACAGTTACTTTAACCATTTTTAAATCTATTCAGACAATCTCTGGGTCTGGTGGAAGCACTTTTAGCTTAGCTTAGCATAGATCATTGAATTTTATTGGACCATTAGCATCTCATAAAAAAAAAAAGATAATGTTCTATTAAACGCTTGACTCTTCTGTTGTTACATTGTGTACTAAGACTAATGGAATATGAACAGGAAATTTATCTTTTTATCTTTATCTTTTTTTTATTTATTTTTTGACTGAGATGCTAATGGTCTAATCTGTTTCTATGATTTATGCTAAGCTAATGTCGGAAAGGATTCAAAAATGGTTGAACTCAACTTTATAACACTAGGTGAATTGTAAAATGTCCCATTTCCCCCCAAAAAAGTGTTTCATAATTTTTATTTTAGCATTGTAAACTTCAAGATACACATTGAAAATCTCTTTTTTTTCATCGCCAATGCATTGTGGAGCTTTAAGCACTAAGACTAACGGAATATGAACAGGAAATTTATCTTTTTATCTTTATCTTTTTTTATTTATTTATTTCTTGACTGAGATGCTAATGGTCTAATCTGTTTTTATGATTTATGCTAAGCTAATGCCGAGTTCAGACTGTATGATATTCAAACTAGTCATTTCATGGATGTTTTCACACTGCATGACTGTCTGGGCCAGAGTTCCATTGTGCTGTGTTTAAACTGCAAGATGGATCGGCGACAGGAGGTTTCACACTGCATGACTTTAAAATAGGAAGAAGACAACCAAACACGTGAGAAGTGACATGGAAATAACACGAGGTCACGTAGTATATATTTTGTTATCAACTACATAATGAGAAAGAAACCTTTATGAGGTAGAAAATGTACTTATTTTACTCACCTGGGTTTAAAGGGAATTATCAACTTCTCCTAAACTTTTTTTTCTTTTTTGACCCGGTTGTGATATTGCTCAGATGACACGTCAAACAGACACAGGTCCTCCTGCCAAATTTACATAAATTTTCCAAATTTGAGTTTTTCCTCCATTTCTTGGGTCCAAATAAACCGATAATGAGTGCTTTTAACTTCTCCCTAACCCCCCGCTGGCCAGCAGGTACCCGTACTAGTGAATGCTGCTCTCTCATTGGCTGTAGGTGATTGCGGATGTTATTTTCAATCAGAACACATATCACACGGCCTGATTTGAATCGCCGACAGCTCCAGATATTTAGCATGCCAAATATCTCACGGGCGTCGGCGACTCATCTGCGATTCTCTCAGATCGCGTCCTTGATAGTTCACGCTGTGTGATTGTTACTTGCGTGCACGAGCACCGATTTGCCTGTGATTTCAGGCATTTGTCTGCGATTTCTCAAATCCTGTCAGCGAGTCAAAATCGGGGCTAAAATCATGCAGTCTGAATTTAGCATAAGCTAAAGCTGCTCCCACCAGACTCAGAAATAGTCGCAATGAATTCAAAAATGGTTGAACTCAACTTTTTAACACTAGGTGAATTGTAAAATGTCCCATTTCCCCCAAAAAATGTTTCATAAAATTTGTATTTTAGCATTGTAAACTTCAAGATACACCTTGAAATGTCGATCTAATCTCTACTGCCATTTCATTTCAGGAGACGCGGCACAACTTGACGGTCAATCTGACCACTTTGAGAGTGTGGTGTTATGCCTGCACCAAGGAGGTTTTCCTGGAAAGGAAACTGGGTCCACATAAACAATTGCCCAACGCTGCCAAAGCAGTATCCCCAGTACAGACTCCCTTCCAGGTCAGAACTCTTATGTTACTTTCAATGGAAACCTTTTCTTACTCCGTTTTTGTTTTGTTTCTAGTCTAAATATCTGAACATTTTAAAATCAAGAGAATTCTCTAGAGAAGTAAAAAACTTTGCTTTTTTCAGAAATCATTAGTCAAAATAAAATGGGTTATTTTTCTTAATTGAACCTAAATGATCTGCCAGTAATGTGAGTCAAATAATTTAGTTTTTGGTTTGAACTAAGATTTTTTCTTACCCCATTGGCATATTATTGTGCTCGTTTTACAGAAATAGTCAATTAATTTGAACTTATTGATGAAAACAAATCATTATATTTTCTGTCTACACTCTATAGGAATATGCTTATTTAAGAATGTTCAGATATTTGGACTAAAAACAAGACAAAAAGTAAGAAATTCTTTTTTTTGCACTGTATTAGTTGCTGACAGTGGTGGAGTACTTAAGTGGAGAGTACTTAAGTAAAAGTACTATTACTTGCCTAAAAAGGTAGTGCAAGTAGACTAAAAGTATCTGTTGCAAATATTATTTAAAGGATGAATAACAAGTAGCCTTTTCAAAAGTACTTAAGAGTAGTGAGCATTACTGTGTGAAAGGCTGTTGCATTTAAAAAGAAATTTGTGGATGTGTGTAAACTTAACATTCTGTAGTGCATCTAGTTATTGCTCAGCAGACACACAACATCATAAGACGTTGGTATTAGGTTAGATTTAAGTCATGATGTCAGGTGACCAAAATTCATTGTCTACCCAGCGTCTAAGGACAATGTTATTTTGATGTCCAATAACGACGTCAAAGGACGTTGATATTTTGTTAATTTTAGGTTGTGATAGAAAGTGACCAAATCCAACATCGAGCCAACATCTTAAAACCAGCGTCATTGACGTCAGATACTGACATTTATTCATCAGGCATGGCAACTAAAATCCAACGTCTGATAGACGTCATAGTGGTTACATCCACACAACGTCAAGCTGTAACATCATTAGACGTTGGTATTAGGTTAGATTTAAGTCATGAAGTCAGGTGAACAAAATTCATTGTCTAGCCAGCATCTAAGGACAATGTTATTTTGATGTCCAAAAACGACGTCAAATGACGTTGATATTTCGTTGATTTTAGGTTGTGATAGAAAGTGACCAAATCCAACATTGAGCCAACATCTTAAAACCAGCGTCATTGACGTCAGATACTGACATTTATTCATCAGGCATGGCAACTAAAATCCAACGTCTGATAGACGTCATAGTGATTACATCCACACAACGTCAAGCTGTAACATCATTAGACGTTGATATTGGATGGATTTTAGGTTGGTCGTTGGGCATTGATGTCGTTCTGACGTTGAGTTCTGACGTTAACCCGATTTTCATTTCCAAACAAAATGCAACATCCCCACGACGTTGAGGTACATCTTCAATCTAATGTCATGTTGACGTCTTGTGCCTGCTGGTTGTTTAAGGCCATTTTGGTCATTATACAGTAAACATCAGTCATCTTCTCTTTAGCGACATGCATCTAAACAGTCTCTGGGTCAATGCGTGTAAAGATTTTCGACATCTTCTAGGACACTTTTAAACGGTTTGCTGCAATTATAAGTTGCCCATGTCTTGAGGTAGTTCATTATGATGCGATTTACCTCTTTACTTCTATGTGCGATTTGATTGGACGGGAATCACTGGACTGATTTTTCTAATCCCCATAGACAGGAAAAAATAGTGACTGCAGGTTGAAAGAAAGTAGTGGAGTAAAAGTACCGATACAGCACTAATAATGTACTCAAGGGAAAGTAAAAGTACACATTCTTAAAACCACTTAGTAAATTACAATTGCTGAGAAAAACTTCTCGATTACAGTAATTTGAGTATTTGTAATTTGTTAATTTACACCACTGGTTGCTGATTATCTTGCTTTGTCTCTCCGGTCTTTCAGGACCTCAATACTCCTGGGAGTCCTACTTCCCTCAAAGTTCCTTCAGCAGGAACATGTGATGACCTGGACATGGAGACAGAGGAAGAAGATGAACTCAGGACCAGAGGTTCTTCATCCCTGATGTCTAGAGTTCTGTGCAGTTTGTCTACATTGTGTACTGTAAATCTAAACATCATTATCTGTTATTTCTTACAGGTCTGACTGGACTGAAGAACATTGGCAATACTTGCTACATGAATGCAGCTTTGCAGGCACTCTCTAATTGGTAAGAAATCTAGTAATTGTTCTAGTTGTTTTCTTCAAGTCTGCTTTTGGTCTAGTTTGATCTACTTCTGTCTTTTTGGATTATCTTCTAGTCCTCCGCTGACTCAGTTCTTCTTGGAGTGTGGTGGTCTGGTGAAGACAGACAAGAAGCCAGCACTATGCAAGAGCTATCAGAAACTCATCACAGACTTGTGGCACAAAAACAGGTATGGCAATTTTCTATTTCAGTCTCATTATTCCATTTTTTTTGTTAAAAAACCCCCCCAAACAAACACGTTTTTTTTTGTTCTTGTTTTGTGTGTTTCCAGGAACTCCTATGTTGTTCCCACAAATCTATTCCAGGGCATTAAGGCCGTGAACCCAATGTTTCGTGGTTACTCCCAACAGGTATGTTGTGTCAAATTGATTTGTTAAATAAAGGGCACTATTAATAATGTTTTGGCTGATTTTATTGTCTAAAGCACCATGTAAATGGTTGGATATACTGCAAGGATGCTTTTTTTATTATTACTGTTATTGTTATTTGGTTTTTGTTTATCAGTGAATCATAAAAAATTTGGAATACCAGCCAATTAGAAGTATTTATAAAGGATGCTGTTGAAATGAATATTATCGATTCATAATTATGAAAGAAATAGATTCTGTTATTTTTTAGCATTGACAATTACATTTACTAATCTTCAATGTCACACTCACAAAGTAGCTTATGCCACGTTTCCACTGAGTGGTACAGTACGGTACGGTTCGGTACGGGTCACCTTTATCAGGTTTGTATTTCCACTTCCAAATGGTACCAATGGTACCCTTTTCGTGGGTGTGGTGTTCAACAAAAAGTTGTAGTTGTAGTACTAAAATGTTACCAATTACAAATAAAAAAAAACCTAAACTCACATTTAGGCCTTATTTGGGTTCATAAACGATACAATACATATACAGTCGGTACAAACCTCTCATCTTTATTCTTTTCCAGCACATCTAGTTAAAAAGTAATTCCGTCATTCCGACTTCATAATAGTCTAAATGATGATGATGATCTGGTGATGATAATAGTTAAATGTGGCGGTTTGTTCATGGTTTAGGTTACTAAAAGAATCATTTGCTTCTTTTTGTGGGCTTCTCCTATTAGCCCAATGAAAAAACTAACAGCATGGTTAAAGGTTAAATACAAGTAAGCCTTTTCTAGTGCTTCTGAAAAGAATTTTGTTATTTATTAGAATTATTTATATTTGTTTTTTAGCTCGGAATTTAATCTGAATCCAATTTTGAGTGACCATCAAATTTAGACTGTATTTCTACTTGTAAGAACGGATCACATTCAACATTTATGACTCAATTTAGAGGTTTGGTCTATATCTGTTCCCTTACTCTTCAGTTATATGTTTATTAGGGACCAAACGCCGCTCAGAGATTCACACCCCGGGTTTGCGTATCTTCTCACGGACAGTATGTCGACACTCTGAAGTTAGTCAGAGGATGTAGGGTTAGCTAATACTTAAATAGGCTGGTTGCCAACTGCTCACTCATCCGTAAAAGTAGTAGATTTAGCCACTTCCAGACAACTTGCTATTTTCAGCAATTAGATGATTAAAGATCTCCATGCTGTCGTGTCAAAACGGCTCCGTACAGTCAAATGTGCCTTAGAATCAAATATAATCATGTCGCACCATAAAGGTAGCGCAGACTCCACTTAATCTACTGGATACAAAAAAATTTGAGGAGAATTCAGAATGAATCAAAACTTAACATTTTATTTGTCAGGTAAAATTGAATTATGCCAATTACATAATAAACCATCAGAAAGCCAATTCAGAGATGATACCGTAAAAATACAACATCCATTACTCAAAGATAAATCAAAGAGTTAGAGATGCAAACCTGACCAGAGAAGTACGTTGCAGCATAAGTCTCCGAGATGCTGCAACAGGGTGTCTTGGCTCCCAATGATATTTGTCACACCATTCCCTTATATGCTCAACTCAGAACAAACACTCATAAACTCAAGACTACAAAAGCTCCCTTGCCTGGTAATGAGTTCTCTATAGGGGGGGGGGGGGGGGGTGCATCTGGCAAAGATTTTATTAAAGCCAAAAACCAAATCAACATATACAAGTAAATATTGCAGCGAAATTAAGACCACTTTACCAATTACATTACCAAGACATTTAAAATAATACCAAACATGAATATAAGGCTACAAGATGCACCATATTAAAACCTTGGACATTTAATGTGAAATGTGCTCTGAACTTAGGTCAAGAAGGGGGGCTTGAGGTGAAAGGAGAAGGAGAAACTTTCTCGCATTCCCCCCTGGTGAGGTGTAGCTGTGTGTTGCCCATGTTTGCATTGTCAACAGTGATTTGAATAGAACAGTTGAACAGCTGGTTTCCTCCTTCTCAGATAAAAAAAATCAATTGTTGATTGCATACCAATTCTTGTTGTGTCTTGTCTCAAGAAATTCAGACAGTTCTCAGGGTCTGATATTCTGGAGTCTTACAAACATCTATTTAAAATTTAATCCAGAATGATTAAACCTGAAAAACATCTGATTTAAGAAAATAACAAAACTGATTTTAGTTCTGATAGAGCCTCACTCTTGCTTTTATTTTATTTTATTTTTGTCATTCTTTGTTCTAGCTGCATTTGTGAAGGAAACCCCCATCTTTGACTATTAGAAACGTTTTTTTTTTCTAGATTTATGAGAAACACACACAGAACATCCATTGTCTTACCTTGCTTTTGAGAAATGCCATTTAGACATGAATAAGCTTTGACATGAACAAGCCATCACAGGCTGTTAAAGGTGCAGTAGATGATTTGCCAAAATGCTATCCGTTAGCATAATATCTTTGAAAACACAGTCTCTCCCCTGCTGTCCAAAGCCATTCCTCCTAAAATCTTGAACGTGCACTTTAAAGATGACAGAGACCCACTAGATCATCGCCAGTTAGAAAACTTTATATTAATTGATAATACTACAATTCTGAACAAAACAAACTGTATTATATATAGCATGTTTTAAAGTGTGTAGCATGCAAAACTTGTCATATTATGCAATATTTAATGCAAGGATTGCTTGTCTCATTCTCTCAGGCACTTTGTCCTCAAGCGACTACTGTATGCTTAGAGGTTGACTGGCGGCATGCAGGAATTACACGTATTACTAAGCCATACTTGCATGTTATTTCAGACAGAATATTCAAAGTAGCACAGTAAACAATATAGGGAGCGCATCACAGGTTGTCGTTGTTCAAAAATGAACTAATGTGATTAGAAAACCAAATTCACCTTAGTAAATCGGCTCGGCTGAATAGCACCATTTACTAATGTTTTGTTGTTTAAATAAATAAAAATCTACATTATCGATGCCGTAAAAAGTCCCTTATATGAAACTGAAAATAGTCACATCAATTGTTCGCCGGAAGATTTCAGTGCCTCAACAACACTTCTGTGCATATAACCCATTCGTTAAACAACTAAATCTACATAAGCTTTGCGTGACTAAAACAGTTTGGGCTATTTATCAGAATTATGGGATTTGTCGGCCTAACACGGCTTAATTAGACACACATTTTAGTCTTATGCCTTACACAGAATGTAAAAATACATATAAATACATTTTGATCATTACTATTGGAATGTGAAGAGACTTTCAACCAGCACAACAAAAAATGTCTCTGTAGACAATCACCTACTGCACCTTTACGAGACTTTCGAAAGCATTTATCACATTTTCAGTCTCATTTTTGTTGAACACCAGGTACACTATGGACTCCTGTTTAAGGTACATTCAGTTGACATCAATAACACATCATTTAAATACAGCCAGGAAGCTCTTTGTCCTTTTATAGCATTGACATAATACAGCAATGAGTTTCTGGTCTAAAGTGCTGTGTCCTTTGTTGAGATCTCAATTGCCTACCAGGATATGTAATACCAGGGATTAAAAATTACAGTTGGCCATTTTGTCAAGTGGATGAGCTAGTAATGAGAAATATTCTCCTAAGCTCCAGCTGTTCTATGGCAAAGATGTCCCTGCGGGTCCATGGCAAATGTGTGGTGTACAACATGAGCCTCTGTGTGTGTTAGATTTATTTTTAATTTTTTTATAATACCTGAAACATTTGTTAATAGCATGTGTGTGTCTGCACTGCACATGCCAGTGGACAATGTAATTTAGAGGGATAATTCACTATTAATAATAATTAATTTTTCAATCCAATTTTCCAATGTTGATTAATTCTCCTCACAATAGCGTGTACAATAGTGCGTTTTGTCCATCTATTCATAGCTACCTGGTGATGACACTGACGTTAAAATAGGATCCAAATCCCTTCTTTTTTGAGGCCCACCGCAACGTGATGTAGGAGTGCAGTTTCCCCGCCCACCGAATTGATTGACAGCCACGTATTACATGTCTCTGTAGTAACGCATAGAATTATATCAACAAGACAGGACGTGCGCAAAGCAACTGGGAATAAAAGATCTGTTCAGCGCTCTGTGATCATCAATCATCATCAAATGTGATCAACAATGAGTTTACAAGTTTAAAACGTTTTTAAAACAGTGTATGTTTATAATAAAGATGGTACAAATCGCTGTAAGTCATCACCACAGCCACATGTCAGTACATATATAAAAGAAGAGGCTTCAATCCCGGTTTGTGGACTTTAAATCAGGTTGTTTTGTTCATTAACATAAGGGATAGATATCTATACAGCAGTGGATATTAATGTGTATCCTGTCAGTGCAAAATTTAACGCATGCGTTGTGTGTTTGTCTGTGTGCACGGGCATGAACTTTGTAACGACATTGTGTGTGGCTCATCTCTGCAGAAAGGCTTGCATTAACTCCACAACAAATACATCAAATAATCATTGGGAAAGTTCTTACTGTAGCATTTCTCACAAACATTACATGAGATCTGCTTCCTTTATGTCTGTCACTGTACTGTTTATCTGACACAGCTGAGGCGGAGATTGAGGCACACTCTGACAGGCACGTGGGAAACGGTGGACGGGGAGAACTAGCATTAAAGGCACAGGCAACAAAAGCAGCTACATAGTATTCGGAGCAGAAAGTTCCAATATTCTGAAAAGTATAATAGTCCGATGGGTGTTTTGAGCTGAAACTTTACAGACACATTTTGGAGACCCAAAAGACTTCTCTTAAATCTTGAAAAGGGGGTAAAACAGGTGCCCTTTAAATATGCTTCTAAGAACTTATCGAATTAGATTGATTTCTAAATATGGTTGTCATTTATTGTTCTTTAAGGCGTAAACGAGTCTTAACACAGAGTACTTTTTTGTTTGTATTTTCCAAAGAATTTATTCAAATCTGTTTTCACTTTAAGGACTCTCAGGAATTCCTGCGTTGTTTGATGGACCAACTCCACGAGGAGCTCAAGGAGCTCATTCCTGAACCCGAGGACCCAAATCAGGTTGTGGCCATGGACGACAGTCCCGACGAGGACAACCATAGCCAATCAGATGACTTCCAGTCCTGTGAGTCTTGCGGCAGCAGTGATCGTGCTGATAACGAAGCCTCCAGAGTCCCAGAAGACATCAACGAAGCTGAGATGCTGATGCCGGAACAGAATCAAAACAACCGAGATTGGCAGAAAGAGAAGAATCTCATTAACAACCTGTACCGTGCCGGTTCCAATGGCGACCTGGATAAAGACGTGGACACGACCAGTGATTCAAGGCCAATCATCAGCAGCCAAGGAGCTATCAAAGCTCAGGGTCGAACTTCAGGTGAATATAGGACTGCTCATTTTCTGCAATACGTAATGGCTGATTTATACTTCTTCGTCGAGTGATCACCATGACCCACGGCTCATGCCCTGTGTATAGTGATATATTTATACTTCTGCGTGCTGTTTGTGTTGCTCTGCAATAACACCTTCGAAACGCTAGCTGGCAGCAGGTTTTTTATGTTCCTCTGTGTCGAGTTTCTTTGCGGGTTTTTAGTTTTTTCTGAATGCTATCTCAATGTACAGGTAGCTAAAACTCGCTCATTTAGAAGCGGGAACCGGTGAACGTGCAACAACTTTAACACAAAACAAAAGTTTCCATTTGGAGTCCCTTCAGGGGACTCGACACCATCAGGTTCGCGACTTTCTGTGCCGCCCACTCTTGTCATCGCTATCAAGCCAACCAATCTTGTTGTGACGTGTAGTTGCATTTTTTTGAGGTGTGCGTCAGCCACAGCGAGGGGTATGCGACCACGCGAAGGTTGCGCCAGACCATACGTGTGCACTTGATGCAGAAGTATAAATCAGTCCTAATTAGGGCTGCACGATTAATCGAAAAAAGATCACGATCTCGATTCGACCGTACACATGATCTTAATTCAACTTTTCTACGATTCAGCCAATTATATTTTCAAGGTCAGGAGAGAAGCTTAAAGGCAGTCGCACACATCTTCACAGGAACATGAACACCTTCAAATGGCGTTAAAAGTGTCACATACTGTATTTATAAGGTGTAATTCACCCAGAAATGTAATTTCTGTCTTCATTTAATGATGTATTCACGGCCGCGCAATCACACGTTAGCTGACCGCGAGGCTGTTTGTTTACTGCCGAGAACGCGCGCGTGCACGCAGCACGCCATTGATGGCTACTTTAGTGAACAGAACCTGCATAGGCTGTGAATAACATTCAGTTTGTTGCACAGAGCGATCGTTTGAGAGCCGCGCTGAAAGAATGATTTGCATGTGTGTGTGTTTTATCACAGTGACGGCAGCCATGAGCCGCACTCGGAAGTGAAAATGAAACTGGCCGCACATCATTTAAATGATTATATTGCATTTTACGGTTATGATTACGACAAGCATTTGATATGTTTTTTCTTTCAAAGCTAACACATAGTGTTGTGCATGAAAATAAATATTTAACAGTGTCAGTATAACTAGTCTAGCTTATATAATGCGAGAAGAAATCTAATAATGACAAATTTTACCAAAACAAATTGTCAAATAATGCTGTCAATGACAAATGACAAACACATGTCTTAAACATAATAATTCAACTTTATAATTATGAATGAGTTGTATTCAGATGTCATATTTTTACTGTGAATTAATAAACAGAACATATTGAAAGTCTTTTTAAGTCCACCATAATGACTGTACAAAATTTAGCATTTTAAGCAACAGTAGACCTACACATGGGCCTAATATTATTATTGTTGTTTTACCATATCGTCACTTTAAAATTATAAGAATCAGAATCAGAATCAGAAAGAGCTTTATTGCCAGGTATGTTCACACATACGAGGAATTTGTTTTCGTGACAAAGCTTCTACAGTGCAACAGGATTACAGAGACAGGACAAAAAACAGATAATAAATATATTTTAAAAAATAGAAGTAAGTAGTGAGTGCAAATATACAGATTGACAAGTGTATGTACATGTTTATTACTATATACAACGTTATATGTGCAGCTGTTGTGTGCAAATTGGCATGTAAAGTGTGTTGTTAAATAAGTGTATATGTGTATAAGTGTATGGCAAGTAGTGATGTTGGCTCCACAATTATTATCATCAAGTGTTCATGAGATGGATTGCCTGAGGGAAGAAACTGTTTCTGTGTCGGGCTGTTCTGGTGCGCAGTGCTCTGTAGCGTCGACCAGAAGGTAAAAGTTCAAAGAGGCAGTGTGCTGGGTGTGAGGGGTCCAGAGTGATTTTGGCAGCCCTTCTGCTCGCTCTTGATAAGTACAGTTCTTGGGGAGTAGGAAGCGTTGTACCAATGATTCGCTCAGCAGTCCGAACTATTCGATGTAGTCTTTGGAGGTCGTATTTAGTAGCTGAGCTAAACCAGACAGTTATTGATGTGCAGATGACTGATTCAATGATGGAGGTGTAGAACTGTTTCAGCAGCTCCTTTGGGAGGTTAAACTTCCTCAGCTGACGAAGAAAGTACAGCCTCTGTTGAGCTTTTTTGACAATGGAGTCAATGTGAGTGTCCCACTTCAGGTCCTGAGAGATGGTGGTGCCCAGGAACCTGAATGACTCCACTGCTGCCACAATGCTGGCCATGATGCTCAGTGGGGGGAGAGCAGGGGGGTTTATAAGGTTCTATCTGATATTTTTTGTCAAAATTGAGTTATTGAAAGACAACTTATTTACAATATGGGATGTTTTACATTAAGTTGTTTACATTTTAAGACTTAAAAAAAATAAATGTTACACACATACTGTTTGCTATATGGATTGCAAACACTTTGAAGCTCAATATCTCAAAATCATTCAGAACGCAGATAAAGCCTTATAATTCCAAGGTGACGATATGTTTGAGAATTAACAAAAATAATAGCCTACTCATATAAAACTTTATTTTACATCTAAAGAATCGTGAGAAACAATCGTGATCTTGATTTTAAGCAGAAAAAAAACGTGATTCACATTTTAAATCAACTGACAGATTTAAAAGTCTCAAACTTGCTGCAGAGTTTGGTGGTATATTGCTTATGAACAGTTTGATACATTTGCGTAGGTTACCGCTGTTCTGTTCTTTTATAAATGGAGCACACGTCATACTCCCTGTGCAATGTGTCGCCAGACACATCATAGGGCTGGGCAATATTGCAAAGAAAATTATCACAATACCATGTTTCAGATCAATCCGTATCGATAATTATTGAATATTTTTTAACAATACATTTAGGAATATTAGGATTTATTTAACCACTTTATTTTAATTTACCAACATTACTAAGGCAAATAGTTTTAATATTTAAAAACAAAAATATTTAAACAAAATATCTCTTTATAATAAAATTAACATAAGTGTTAAAGACACTCTTAAACTTTATTAATAAATGTTACAAAGTGTGTGCAATGGAAAAACGTAAACGCTGAACAATCAAAGCTAACTTTATAGTGTCAATAATAGTGATACCGTAAACCTTAAACTCTGTAAACATAATCAAATCTGAGCTTTCAAGGAAAGGCACCAACCATCATTATCCAAATATTGCAACATTACAAATTGTGAAGTTGGACATTACCACTATGCTAACAATATCTTTCAGAATGGGTGCTAGTGGTTGGGATGCACAAGAAAAGAAACCAAAAAGCCACTCAGGCGAAATCCTTGCATCCTTTTTTATTTACAATCTCTTCACTGCTGCTATATGGCACTCATTTTCTCGTGTGTTGTTATTCTGACCTGAAGTAACATGCGTGAGAGCGTTGTCTCCTTCACCATTTTCAATTCACTTTGCGTTCGCTCTTCCCTAGCGTCTCTCGTAATTAGGCGACCATCAACTGTTTTTTCAGAGGATGACAAATGGACAAATAATTGCTGGAGCTTCGATGCAAGTTCATGGAGCACGGTAGTGTTTGGATGTGCTGTGTTTGTCTGAGGTAATTAGTCTGCCATTATTACTGAAACGTGTATACTGTTTTCAATACAAAGTGTGAAGCAGATTGGTTAGTTCTACTTAAATGAATCATGGTGTGCTTGCGGCATTCGGAAAAGTTGAGATGTTTTCAACTGGATGTGCCTGGAAAATGAGCGTGCGTCGCGTGTGCACCTCTTGCACAACATGTGCATGTCACTCCGATACGTGTGTCGTACAAGTCGCCTCAATTGGAAATAAAAAAACTTACACCCTAAGTTTATTGGCACTAATGTAATAACGTTCCAAGGCGTGTGGTTAGCAGCAACATTTTAAAAAAACTTTAGCGCTTCATACCAAAACTTATTACCAAACATTTTTTTATTGTTATTCACAATGGTGTTTGGTGTAATAAATACCCATACCGATTTTATCGCCCAGCCGTAGCATATCACATATGTTTTTTGCTAGCACCATCGTTTTCACGTCCTGCATCGCATTGTTTGAATAACAAATTCATATGCGCCCTAATGTGTACCCATGGGCAAGCTGCTTTGAAAAGTGGGTCCAGTGTTTTGCTGGTGTCTAGCTCCAACTTGCTTCAACACACCTTCGAGGAAGTTTCTAGTATATCTAGTAAGAGCTTGATTAGCATGTTCAGGTTTGTATAATTGGAGTTGGAGCTAGACCATGCGGGACACCGGCCCTCCAGGACCAAGTTTAGGCACCCCTCCACTACACAGAGTGTATAAGTACTTAGTGTATAAATGCTTACTGTATGGTGTGCTATTTACACTAGTAATTTTTTTTTTACAATGAAAGCTCTCCTCATCCAGGCTGGCATTTTTATTGTCTTAAATAAGTCTAAGGGTGTACTCGCACTATGTGCAGTTGCCTTAAACTGGGTCGAAGCACGATTGTCTCAACCCCCTCCCTTCCATCTCCCCCGACGGCCCGCACTCACATCGCATTCGGGCCTGAGCACGCTTATGTCATCGATGATGCACTGTTCAGTAAGTAGCGCTCTCGCTCAGCACAGGGGAGATTTCTTTATATCGTTATATCGTTTTTGTCGTTTGATATGCAGTGACATGCTGTCAAATATTTCGCTGAACAGATCAGCCACTTTTGACGCTCATAAACGACCATAAAGTCTTCGTGCTGCAGAAACTACGAGGTTGGCTAAAGGTGCAGCTGTCATGCAATGAGCAGTTTTTGTCTTTAATAGTCTACGACAGTTTGCGCTCATTGAACAGTGAGAATGATTAATAAACACATATGAAACAGTCCCTTAAAAGTCATGTTGAGTCTTCAGTTTCGGGCTCTTGTGCGCTTTGCACTCACACTACAAGCGTACCGCGCCTGAGCCCAAGTGAACCACGCTCTGGCACACCTCTTCCAACCGGGCCAGGGCCGGCCAACTGAACCGCACCTGAGCCCGATTCAGAGCACACACACTTCTCAAACCATCCGGGAAACGTGCCTAGGTACGGTTCGGATCGCATAGTGTGAGTGCGCCCTAAAATGTATAATACATGACCCTTCAGGCCCACTTGGAATGCACATATTTTACTAGCATTCGTACTTGGGTGCTAATGTCCAAAAGACAGCCAGAGTGATTGTGGATAGCCGCACCTTTGTTTTCAAAGGTTTTAGTTCATTTATGCTGAAATGCAATGTCAGAATTTACAAACCAAGATGGGGTCTTCCATTTCCTTTATCTGGTAAAAGATGCTAGGGTTGTGTAAACACCAGGCATAACAAAATGTCTGCATTTTAAAATGAAAATCCCCTAGTTTAAATGGCACTTCTGGGATCTTTTTTGGAATTTACTAACATCGAATGAATGTGCCTGTTTGTACATGTGAGCTGTTTTGAGCTTGTAATATTAATTGTTAGAGACATGTTTTGGCCAAAAAAAGACCTGAAATGTTTTCAATTTAGCTTGAAGTGGAATTGAACTAAAGTTGCTAGTCTGTGGTTATTTTCCTTTATTAATCAACATCTGGGTTTCCTTGTTTAGACGCAAACTCTGAAATCCAGGTCAGCAGTACTGTCAGACCGCAGAGTCCCACCGCAAATGAGGGCATCACATCTAGACTGTCCAGCAGCCCCCCCAAATCCTCAGCGTGGCCAAACCTGAGCTCTACTCACAAGAAAGGTACAGAATGACTTTTGATTATTTATCGGTTTAAAGAAATGGATGATTTTAATTCTGATTCATGTTCCTAAATGGTTTTTGATGTGTTGTGTTGGCAGTACCCACGTTCACCCCAACAAAGAACAAGCGGCAGAGGAAATACCACAGCATCATTTCTGAAGTGTTTGATGGCACAATTGTCAGCTCAGTTCAGTGCTTGACCTGTGATAGGGTGAGTGAACTGAGTGTTCTTCACTCAAGCATACACCAAATCATTTTGCTTTGATAGACAAAATGAACACACTTAAAGTTAGTTTACCCAAAAATGAAAATTCTGTTCTCAATTATTCATGTCAATCCAATCCCTTGAGGCCTTTGTTCATCTTCAGAACACAAATTAGGATTTTAGATAAACTCTCTTATCCTAGATAGACAGCAATTCAGACATTTAAAGTCCAGAAAAGAAACATAGTCAAAACTTTCCATGTGGCCATGGGAATCAACTGTTATCATGCAAAACTGTGTCATATTGCCATTAAAAACAACATTCCAATCAGCCAATCAGAATTAAGGAATAAGTTTACAGTTTATGTTAAGTTTAAGCTTACAGTTAGGGTTATTCACTTTTACATGATTGTTATGCAACTATTATTTCCCTCTGCTTTCGGGAACAATTTACATTTAGGATTGGTATAGAGGTAGGGATTAGGAATGGATTATATTTTCAAACAAAAATGACATCCAGGGTCAACATAAATGTTAATCAAGGATGACATTGTTCTTGTAACCCACCTTGTAAACACACTCAAGAAAAAAAAAACCGTGGTAAACAAATGCCACACAAAAGTGTTATTGGAGCTTTGTATGTATACAGTTGAACCACTAAAGTCACATGGAATGTTAGTTTTGGAATGTTTTTGGTTGCTTTTTTGGACTTTAAACTCTCTTGCTGTCTATGGACTGCACAATATATCGTTTCAGAATCAATATCGCAATGTTCAAATCTGTCACTGTTCAAATCTGTTGGGACTAATAAATCTTAACATAATCTAATTGGTACTAATAATGTGAAAGACTTTAATTTTAATCTCTTTTTAAAGGTGCTATATAATTCATTGGTTTCATAAGTTAAATTGTTCTCTGATATCTACATAGTAAGTTTATGGCTGAAAAATATCCAGAAATCTCTTTTATATGCTCATTTATTACTCCATAAAATGCCCCTAGAATCAGAAGGTCCATGACTTACCATATATGGTTCATGTCGTGAATATTAATGAGCTTCGCTCTAATGTGCTGCTCTTACAGACACACACACACACACACACCAAGCATGATGCACACTGAACGTGGACAAATATAAACCCAATCAGAGTAGTGTTAACCTATTTTGCTCACCAGATCTGTTGTGGAGAAAGGCTACTGGTGTGGAGAAAGGCTAAACCACGATTAAACTTGACAAAAGAGAGTAATGATACATCTCATGTTGCATTTTGAAGCTACAGTACAGTCAAAGATAACACAGCCAGGAATTAATATCAACCTCTGCATGAACGTATGACAGTTGAGTGATTGGACACTATTAAGCAGTCTACATGTGTCTGTTGAAACATACACATAAAATTTCACAATAAACATGATGAATTAACAAAAGATACAATTGAACATACCTTATGCCTCTTCAGAGTGGAGATAAGTAAAGGTTATTAAGTAAATAAGTAATAAGTCCTGAGGTGAGTTTGAAACATGTATCGTGCTGCTGTTGCCCAGTAAACAATTTGGGGCTCGTGTTTTTAAAAGTCCTACATGCACAGTAAGTGAAATATGCGCTTTAAATAACTAAGCGAGGAAAATTATCACTTTTGTGTCACTAGAAAACGTTTGCCTTGTCAAACGCTGCCTGAGGCATGCATATTAATGATTTCAGAGCTTTTTTATGATCTTAGAGCTGCATATGAGTCGTGTTCTCTAGATGATGTGGCTGGTCGTCAGGTCTGGATGAATGACCTAAAGTAGACATGCATGCAAATGTGGAGGGCATAGCCCGTGAGTCTCGTTTATTTTGTTTTGTCCACCAGGTATTTACACTCGTGGAATTTACATGAAAACAAGGAAAGAGGCTCACAGTATTCCTATTTCAATATACTGATCTTTTATTATTCTACTAAGATTTCAAGCAAATAAAAGAATTGAAAATTAAGATTATACATTGTCAATTTATATTTGATTATCGCGTTTGTGAACCTCAATGCTGTTAGACTTCACCAAAAACTATGAAGCGCTGTTTATTTCAAATGTATATTTGTTCTAACTTCTATTGTTTTCATCTGTGCTTTATGCACTCCCCTAAAATTATAAATACTTTTCAAATAGAGTTACTGAAGTCCTCTTGTGAAATCATATTCAAATAGCAATACATATTCCATAAAAACTAAATATTGCAATGTCAGTTTTTCCAATATCATCAATATCAGGGATTTGACTGGCATAAGAGTGAGCAATTATTAACAGAATTATCATTTTTGGGTGAACTCTTTAATAAGCTGTCCTGCAATAATTATGTTGTAAATCTAGCTGATTTTTCAAATATGTAATCAACACAGGTTACATATGAAAAATTAACAGTGATAACTGGACACAGCTTGGCATTCTGATGAAAGTTGTTACAGGAAAGAGATTTTTTATCACAATTGCTTTTAATGGCTTTGTTATTGCTCAGTAGATGCGATTACCGATTAGGGTTTTAAATTAGGCTCGCCTGCTGCTTGTCCTTCCTGTCTCAGGTTTCTGTGACTTTGGAGAACTTCCAGGACATCTCTCTGCCCATCCCAGGGAAAGAGGACCTTGCTAAGCTGCACTCGTCCTCCCACCAGACGGCTCTGGTCAAGGCTGGTTCTTGTGGAGAAGCCTACGCCCCTCAAGGCTGGATTGCTTTCGTCATGGAATATATCAAGAGGTAATGAACTCGCAGTTCTCTTTCGAAGAACACTTGGTACTTCAAGAACTACTTTTTACAGATTTAAGTGTGAACTGGGGCTGCTCGATTATGGAAAAAAATATCATGATTATTTTGGTCAATAATGTAATCACAGTTATTTCAAATAATCAGTGGGTTATTAGTGGGCTACACACTGTAAAAAATGCATGCTTCCTCACAAGGTTATCATAAGACAAATTGATTAAATTAACTTAAAAATGTGGGTAAATTGATTTAAATTGAAACTTTTTTTGAGATTTTATATATATCTATTATAATATACCCTCACTGGCCACTTTATTAGGTACACCTTACTAGTACTGGGTTAAACCACTTTTGCCTTTAGAACTGTCTTAGTCCTTCGTGGCATTGAATCAACAAGGTACTGGAAATATTCCTCAGAGATTTTGGTCCATATTGACATGATAGCATCATGCAGTTGCTGCACATTGGTCAGCTGCACATCCATGATGCGAATCTTCCGTTCCACCACATCCTAAAGGTGCTCTATTGGATTGAGATCTGGTGACTGTGGAGGCCATTTGAGTACAGTGAACTCATTGTCATGTGTCATGTTCAAGAAACCAGTCTGAGATGATTTGCGCTTTGATGCTTTATCCTGCTGAAAGTAGCCATCAGAACATGGATACACTGTGGTCATAAAGGGATGAACATGGTCAGCATCAATACTCAGGTAGGCTGTGGCATTGACATGATGCATAATTGGTACTAATGGGCCTAATGTGTGGCAAGAAAATATCCCCTACACCACCAGCCTGAACCATTGATACACGATGGATCCATGCTTACATGGTGTTGACGCCAAATTCTGACCCTACCATCCGAATGTCACAGTAGAAGTTGAGACTCATCAGACCAGGCAATGTTTTTCCAATCTTTTATTGTCCATGTTTGGTGAGCCTGTGCGAATTGTAGCCTCAGTTTCCTGTTCTTAGCTGACAGGAGTGGCACCCGGTGTGGTCTTCTGCTGCTGTAGCCTATCCGCCTCAAGGTTGGACGTGCATTGTGCATTCAGAGTTGCTCTTCTGCATACCTCGGTTGAAAAGAGTGGTTATTTGAGTTTATACAGCTCGAACCAGTCTGGCCACCCCCCTCTGACCTCTGGCATTGACAAGGCATTTGCGCCCACAGAACTGCCACTGGATATCTTCTCTTTTTCTAACCATTCTCTATAAACCCTAGAGATGGTTGTGCATGAAAATCCCAGTACATCAGCAGTTTCTGAAATACTCAGACCAGCCCGTCTGGCACCAATAACCATGCCACATTCAAAGTCACTTAAATCTCCTTTCTTCCCCATTCTGATGCTCAGTTTGAACTGCAGCAGATCTTCCATGTCTACAGCTGACCATGTCTACATGCCTAAATGCATTGAGTTTCTGCCATGTGATTGGCTGATTAGATATTTGCGACAACAAGCACCTAATAAAGTGGGCGTTAAGTGTATATCAATTAACACAGAACGTCAGCACAGAATGCGAGTTCTCTTATGTGCTTTTAAAAACACGAATGAATTGAAAACATTTAAATAAATAAAAGCACATCTCATGCTGCGATTTACATAATTTCACTGATTTCCATGTGAACAACTGCAGACTGCAAAAAAAGGGGGTGGATTTGACACAGTAATCATTTTAATCTCAATTAATCTTTGTTCATTATCTTTTTATTTTGTTACTTTTAACATTAAATGTTATCTTTTTAAAATAAAATAGCTTTTTTGACATACTTCAGTAAGCAAAAAAAAACATTCTTATCAAAAATAAAGTTAAAGAGTTTTTCCTTAAAACAAGCTAATTAATCTGGCAATGGGGTTAGAAAAATTGTTGTTTTTGCTTTGAAATAAGATTGTGTTTTACCCCATTGGCAAATTGTTTTCCTTGTTTAACGGAAAAACTCACTTAATTTTGACTTATTATTTCTGAAAACAAATTTTTGTTTTTCTTGTCTTGAAAAAGCTTCTTGATTTAAGATTTTTTTTTGATATTTGGACTAGAAAGAAGACAAAACCTCTAAGTAAGAAAAACTTTTTTTTTTTGCACTGGACAAATGTAAGTAAATAATGTTACTTTAAAATTAAACATTTTTCTGTTCTCTCTGTTTTCATTTATTTTAGTTGGTTCTGGGGCCCTGTGGTGACACTGCAGGATTGTCTGGCTGCCTTTTTTGCCAGGGATGAACTAAAAGGTCAGATTTATTTTAAGTCAGATATGTGTAAAAAAAAAAAAGTAGTAGTAGTTTTCTGCTCATTGACAATAGTAAGCATATTAGTTGTACAATTTTAACGAGGAATTTATTTATGTTTTAACAGGAGACAACATGTACAGCTGTGAAAAATGCAAGAAGTATGTACGAATATGTTATTAACCTTATAGAAGGTGATGTTTGAAGAAATTAAAGGGCTAATATCGACTCTTTGGTTGTTTCAGATTACGGAATGGGGTCAAATTCTGCAAAGTTCAGAGCTTGCCAGAGGTAAGCATATGGAGGAGCTTTTATGGTTCTTATTAGGGATGCAATAATACAGAATTCTCATGGTTCAGTTTTATGGCTCGTTTCCACTGACTGGTACAGTACGGTACGGTTCGGTTTGGTACGGGTCACCTTTATCAGGCTTGCGTTTCCACTAACAAGGGTACCCTTTTGGTGGGCGTGGTGTATGACAAAGTTTCAGTCAACGTCATTGTAGCTCGAGGAAATGTCTACAATAAAGCTGTATGGGTCGTTCACATATCATATGAGAAGCACTTCTCACAAAACAGATGCTCATACACATAAATACTTGTGTAGAAATGTTTATTACTAACTTTACTATGAACATGAGTTGATTATAACTGCAGATCAAAGACAGTGCGAAACGTAACGTCTGTAATTATATTAAATAACTAAATAAATGAACATATATAAACACATACAGCCCCTTACAGTCTCCGATATGTTCCCAACTACAGAAGAACTACATAAAGTAGACATTTCACCCGTATTTAATGTGCTCCTTTTTTCCAGCTTCTCCTTTGTTTCTTCACGCTTCACTCTCGCGTTTGTCAGTGTCTGACAGGATCGGGTTTCAAAAGCACATCAATAATCAAGCGCAGGTTATTATCATCAGCTCAAGATGTTTGTTATTTCAGATATAATGTTAGACGCGCGGCGAGCGCTAGCAAGAAAGCGAAACCGCTCGCGCCTCAGACTGGCTCGTAAAAAACTACGGGGCACAGGGTAAATCTGCTCTTCTTCTTGGATTTGTGGCTGTCCATCAAGATGACGACAAGGTTTGTTTGAGCCCAGATCGACCATGGCTCGTTATTATATGTATTTATAATTCCGCTAAAATCTCTCGCTGTGTTTTTCAAACATGGCGGGTTTTTTGTTTTCATTCTGGCTTGTTGCGTAAGCGAATGACGTATCTCTGTAAACCAATAGCGTTCAGCTGCGCGTGTGGCTCCGCCTTTTGGTACCCTTTCTCGTGTTTGGTACCCTTTCGAAAGGGTGCCGAAAAAGTGGTACGGTACGGTTCGGTTCGGTACGCTTTTTGACAGTGGAAACGGCCATAAAAGCGTACCAAACCAAACCGAACCGTACCGTACCACTCAGTGGAAACGGGCCATTAGGGTCATGTTTTGGTATGGTTCGGTGTATGATATGTTCAGTAAAAAACAGGACACTTAAATAAAAATAAAGGAAAGCTTTACATGTAGCAATTTAGCAAAGATATGACTAGAGTACAGAATACTTTTCAGTTTTTTTCAGTTATCTTACAATAGTTTTCAGTTACATAAACTGAATATTATAATCAAATATAACACTGCATAGTAGGGTTGGGTTGATAGAGGATGCCATCATCGATGGCTGATAGACATCACGATGCTGAGCCGGCATCGCGACCCTCCGCCCTGCCCCTGTCACAGCAGCAACCCGCTTGCAAAAAAAATACACACTTAGGCCCCGTTTAAACTGATACGTCTTCGTTTTAAAATGGCATTTTAGTTGTAATATTTCACTTTCACGCTTGTACTTAGTTATAGGAAGTACACCATGTATAGTCCATGTATCAAGTTTGCCTGAAAAGAGCACGAAACCTGCACCGCGGGTTCGTAAACTCTTAAAATATGTGTTACATAAAGTGGTCTTATAATTAAAGGCCTCTCTTGCTTGTCTACAAAATGAATCTTAATACTTAGGTAAACAGGACCTAAAATGCTCACAGTGAGAACTAATGCTGATGCCTCTTTCTTTCTTTGACTGCTGCTGTAATAAAAGCTCTTGAATATTGCAGCAAAGTATTGAAATGCATGTAAGGCACTTTTCTATTATTGCTGGTGCAAGCATAGGTTTGAGTTTTCCTCATTTCTCAGAATTGTTGTTAAAATTGGCATGTGCTTCAGTGTGAATGCAGCCTGTTAGGCTAATAATTATAATTTTATGCTATAATTTTATGCTTAAGTTGCCATGAAACATAAAATAAGCCTTTTTTTCCCATATCGTGACGTTCATTCATTGAAATGGTCCTAAAATAAGAAAAAATGTAGGGTGGTGCATGATTTTGTCTTTCAGGAACCAATTCAAAATGGTAACAAAATGATTGATGAATGGTAGGGCTGTGCTTGTGAATTTTTTTTCTTTCTTTATTTTATTTTATTTTTTTATTTTGTAGTCAAGTTTCAGCTCAATAATCTGTATCACAGCTTCTTACTGCTAAAATGCAGTGAGTGTTAGTTTAAAAAAGGAACTGAAAAGATATTAAGTAACTTAAACATTTATTCAGATTCATTTTTAAATTTTCAGAAATTAAACACAAATTTTTCTTCACAGCTAACAGTAAACACTAATAAAATCACCTTACCTATCTGTAAATCAGAATCAGAATCAGAAAGAGCTTTATTGCCAGGTATGTTCACACATACTAGGAATTTGTTTTCGTGACAGAGCTTCTACAGTGCAACAGGATTACAGAGACAGGACAAAAAACAGATAATAAATATATTTTAAAAAATCGAAGTAAGTAGTTAGTGCAAATATACAGATTGACAAGTGTATGTATGTGTTTATTACTATATACAACGCTATATGTGCAGCTGTTATGTGCAAATTGGCATGTAAAGTGTGTTGTTAAATAAGTGTATATGTGTATAAAAGTGTAAAGCAAGTAGTGATGTTGGTTTCGCAATTATTATCATCAAGTGTTCATGAGATGGATTGCCTGAGGGAAGAAACTGTTTCTGTGTCGGGCTGTTCTGGTGCGCAGTGCTCTGTAGCGTCAACCAGAAGGTAAAAGTTCAAAGAGGCAGTGTGCTGGGTGTGAGGGGTCCAGAGTGATTTTGGCAGCCCTTCTGCTCGCTCTGGATAAGTACAGTTCTTGGGGAGTAGGAAGGGTTGTACCAGTGATTCGCTCAGCAGTCCGAACTATTCGACGTAGTCTTTGGAGGTCGTATTTAAACAAGTATTTAAACAACAACAATTTATAAACAAGTTGAACTCAAATTAGGGAGATCGTGTAGCTTATTATAAAAAACAGAACACAGAACAGAAAACTTTAAAAAACAGAACACTCAAAAATACCGTGGCTGAAACAACTCTGAAATTGTACTTTCCAGTTGCTTCCTACTAGATTGAGTGTCACTGGCAATACTTTCAGTTGACTTTTTTTCAAGACACTCCTCATATAGCCGCCTGTGGTGCTTTTTTTAGGTGATTGTTGTATTTCCTCTTGCTGCGGCAAGAATACTATGACAGCTCTATGACCGTTTGTTTGTTTTGTATTGTTGGTGTGAATGGACTTAAGCAGGGCGGAAATGAGACACGCCCTTATAGCCCCGCCCTATACGTATTCAATGTGACCACAAGTAAAGGAGTCATTTTGAGTGGGAGAGAAGGTTATGGTATTTGATCAAAGATTATGAGAGCAAATAAAATTTTACAAAATAATGAAGTACATTGTTTCTACACTATAGATATAAAAGTAAGAAGAGTCCATTTTAATTTCATAATTTCACATGTTTTTGTTGTTGAAACTTGAAAAAGTACCTGCTTTGTTAATATTTTGTCTTCCGTCTCCTGTCTCCCTGACAGATTTTGTGCATTCATCTTAAGCGCTTCAGACATGAACTTATGTTCTCCACCAAAATCGGCACTCATGTGTCCTTCCCTCTGGAAGGCCTCGAAATGCAGCCCTTCTTGGCCAAGGACAGCTCTGCCCTGACCACCACCTATGACCTGCTGTCAGTCATCTGCCACCATGGCACTGCCAGCAGTAAGTTTACTATAACTTTAGTTTAACTTTTAATATAAGTTTTTAGTCATTAGCCATCCACATATTTTTATGCGCAGTTTGGAATATTGCATAAAAAATGCTTGATTGAAACTGCAAGATGCGCATAACTTTTGAAAACAAGTATTAATTACTTATGTGCACGACTTAATAGGATAAACTTTCTTTCTGATAAAAATAGAAAAAATCGCATAAACTATGAAGGAGACACTGTATTAATAAATCAAGTATGCGCATCAAAAAGTAAAGATTTTTTAAAGAAATTATGTGATAAAAATAGGTTCAATGGGATGGCATTAATTAAATTAAATTAATTAAATATCTGAAATGTTGTTTTGGTCATTCCTAAAATGCAAAGTCTATATGATTTAAAATTACAGTAATATTGGGGAATCATAATAACTTAAAATTACTATTGGAAAATATGTGAAAATGCTGTTTATTTCAGGGATGGAAAAAGAAAACTGGAATTTCAGCAATCTTTACTCCAGTCTTCAATGCATTCAGAAAGCATTCTACTATGCTGATCATTAAATATGACCAAATCAGCATGATTATGATAGTAATTATATGAATTATTATGAATTAGTTTTGGTACTCAACTAGTAATAATGGTGTTGATATTGTTTTTGCTATATGATGTTTTTGCCGAACTTGTGTTTTTTTTTTCTTCCAGGATTATCAACTGCATTTATCTAAAATAGAAAACTTTTGTAAATTCTAAGATTATAAGTCATTCAAATTATGAGGAAGTTTTATGCATCCTTGCTGAGAAAAATAGTTAAAAGTCTAACCTTATGCATGATATCACATTTTTACCGATATCTGATATGCCGATATATTTTAACAAATGTTTTACCCAATATCTGATGCCAGTGTTAAAGACTACATATAGACTTTAATATTGCACTTGATGAAAAAAAAAAAAAATAGCTGAAAATACAACCTTGTTGGTGCCAATAGCCTAGTGGTTAAATGCGCCACATATAGCACCATGGTGCTCACGGCGACAAGTGCAATTCCTGGCTCGAGGTCCTTTGCCAACCCTTCTCCTCTTTCTGTTCCCAGTACTTTCCTGTCTGTAACCTCCACTATCCTATTCAAATAAAGGGTGAAAAAACCCTAAAAATAATTATTTAAAAAATCTATCCCTAAACTAGGGATGCACAAAATCACATTTTTGCCGATATCCGATATGCTGATATATTTCAGCAGATTTCGGCCAATATCTGACACCAATTTTTAGACTACACGTAGACTTAAATGTTGTTCTTGATGAAAAAAAAAAAAAATAATTGTTAAAAATCTAACCTTGTCTGTGTCAATAGCCTAGTGGTTAAGTGCTCTGCCATAAAGCACCATGGTGCTCACGGTGACCTGAGTTTGATTCCCTGCTCGATGTCCTTTACTGACTCTTCCCCTCTTTATGCTCCCAGTACTTTCTTGTCTGTAACCTCCACTATCCTATCCAAATTAAAGGTGAAAAACCCCTAGAAAATAATAATAGAAAAATCTAACCTTAAACTAGGGATGCACAATATCACTTTTTTCCGATGTGCCGATATATTTCAACAAATTTTGCCCAATATTTAAGACTACATATGGACTTAAATGTTGTGCTTGATGAAAAAATAAATAGTTAATCTTACCTTAAACTAGGGATGCACGATATTGGATTTTTGCTTATATCAGATATGTCGGTATATTTCAACTGTTGGCCAATATACAATACTATTATTTAAGTCTACATGTATTTAATTTTACTGGAATCATTTTGGCCTTTTTAATGCAAAATCTGTTTTTGTTTGTATATTTAGACTGTTGTTTATGTTTATAATTATCAATAGCTATGTTTCCATCCACCTATTTTTATGCACATTTTTCAATTTTGAAAATATGCATAAAAAACCTATGTGCATAACTGAGTAGGATAAACTTTTATTCGTTAAGAAAAGATGCGCATAAACTACGATGGAAACACTTTTACCAAACAAATTCCAGTATGCGCATTAAAAAAGGTCATGTGATTTTGTGATAAGAGATCATGTGATGATAAAAATGTGTGTAAATGGACAAACCAGAAGGCTGAGCACATTGTATAACATCTGAACTGTTGTTTTGGTCATTCTAAATTGCCTTACCGTTTGTGTATTAGCGTTATTACATTGTTAATTACCTCCAGAATCAAGAGCGTCTGTGCTCCACGTCTGACACTTTCAAACGCCACCGCACATTCGCTTAGTGTCAGGATTGTCTTCGGAGGCGCAATTCATTTATTAGATGAAGAAAAGATTGATGCAGCTTCTCCTACTGCAGCAAATTCCGTTTTTACTGTTGATATTTGGCACCAGTTAATCAGGAAGTGACGATTTTTGACTCGTTGGATAGAAACGCTGCTTTATTCGCACGTCTTTTATGCGATAATCCAGTTTTGCGCATAAAGTTCATTCGCATTTTTGGATGGAAACATAGCTAATGACACTAATTAGTTTAAATGCTGAAATCAGCCGATTCTGATTACATGCTGATAATAATGCATCCCCACTTCAAACTTTACAATACTATTATCATTTCCACCAAAAAAAAAACAAACAAACATTGAAAATAAGATTTTTTTTTGTTAGCACCAAATTACAGTTATAATTCTAAAAGATCATATGACTCTGAAGACTAGATTAATAGTTGTTAAAAAGCTTTGAATCACAGAATAAATTTCCTTTTGGTTTCGGGTGGTGAATGCTCTTTCTCTCTTCCTTTTTTGTGCTGCATATATTGATTGAAATAGAAGACAGGGCAATGGGAACAGAAAATGTCTGATGATGCATAAGTTTCGTGTTCCAGATCATGTGTGTTGAGCTGTAGGCTTAGATGAGGCTGATAATTGAATGTTCTTTTTATTTTGTTTAAGGTGGCCACTATATTGCCTATTGTCGGAATGAGCTGAACCAGCTGTGGTACGAGTTTGACGACCAGAGCGTTACTGAAGTTTCGGAGTCCTGTGTCCAAAATGCTGAGGCATATGTGCTGTTTTACAAGTGAGAACACACACACACAGACACAGACACAGACACAGACACAGACACAGACACAGACACAGACACAGACACAGACACAGACACAGACACAGACACAGACACAGACACACACACACACACACACACACACACAAAATTCACTCATAAACTGTTAATTGTCAGGAAACTATGCTATTTGTGGTAAAAGTATTTAATTTATTTAATATTTTAATTTAATCTAGACTTTCTTCCTCTGGCTTCCAATAATTTGATTAATAGAAAGTACACATGTTTTTTATTTTCTAAATTGATTCTTAATCTATTACAACAGTCTGCAGAACATTATATACGCATTATTATATATTATACACACAAGAAAATATATTGATTTGTCTATCAACAATTGAAAACCCATTGATATATCAATTGTTGAATGCCATTAATGAAGAATGAAAAAATAAGTTCAAACATTCTTTGTTAACTTAAACAAAGCCATACATTACATTTTTGTTAATGGGATTCTGTTTTGTTTGAAAGTCTTTAAAATTGTGGGGAAAAAAGTCAGACCTGCTAAGTTCAGCTTGTAGAGCTTTGCTTTTCTGCTTTTGAGCACCGCAGATCAAACGGATTTCAATTATTGTTATTATATGCATGTATTATAGGATATATGGATATTAGAGTTAGTTTTATGTGTTTTCAAATTACATAATTTAATCAAGGATGCTTTCAAATTAATTTATCCAAGGATGTAATGATCAGTCAGACAACAACAATAATAATAATAATAATAATAATAATAATAATAACAGTAATAAATATTGCTGCAAGCAGCAATTATCGGGGCCAAGCAGCAACATCATAAACAAGCAAGGCAACAGGAAAATTCTATAACTTTTTGGCAGCAAAAAGGAAGTTGTGTCAATTAGGGAATAAATTATATCAATATTCTTTGTATAGTACAAGGAATCTGCAAGACAAGTCACATGACAATGGACAAAACTAACCAAAAGTCATTTGATCAATTTTGAATGATTTCTATTGAAAGAATTTAGTTGTTTGTCAATTTTACCCAGAAGGTGGCACAAACTGAGGTAGTTTGGTCAAAGTCAGGTCTAGATCACACACATTAAGTTTGGTTTCAATACTTCTAACTAGGGCTTCATTTTTGCCGGAACACACCGGATCCGGCACCTCATTTTACTGATCCCCCTCCTCAGCCGCCCTCCTCCTCAGTCCACTGGTTACTTTCATTTTCATCTGCGACTCCCCAACTCTCTTCACTTTCGTCCGTGACACCCCCGCCCCGCTTCCTTTCATCCACGTGACACCTCTCCATCCTCGGGCAACAGGCCGGATCCGTTACACCGATCTGTTTCGGGACCTCACAATTCAAAAATTAAGCACTGCTTGTAACCATTGCAGTGATTCAGCCTGCAATATAATCTGGCAACATTACATCAAGTTTGCGCATATGCTAAATGACAACAGTTTTGTCTATCGACATGAATTCTGTAACTTGGTCTACATGGTTTGAAGATGATCTGAGTCAAATTTGGTGAAGATTGGACCAACAGTTTAGGAGGAGTTAAAAAAAAGAATGGTTTGAGCAAAATCAAAATGGTGGACAAGAAGTTTGGCAGATTATGGCATAATAGGTATCTATGTTGTCGGCATGATCCAAGGAATAATTTGAGACCAATTTAATCAAAATAAGCATAAATAAATAAATATAAGCATAAAGCATAAGCATTAATAATAGCTAATGAATGTCTTATAACTCTTAAATCCTAGGTGGCGCTGTCACCAAATTTTTATAGTGTGGCCAGTTGGTGTCTTTATCTTTATTTATAATCTTTATCTTTAACTTTCGCAGAGATACAGCCTCAGATGTGGTTTGGCATCATGCCATCACATTTGTTAGTGCAATAAACAAAAACCCTTACACCTATCGACTCAAATTCCATAACTTTTTGTCGGCATGATCTAAAGATGATCAAACGATGTAGGAAGAGTTCGAAAAAGTAGGTTTTTGACTTAAGGCTAGATGGTGGACAGGAAGTTCAGTTAATTAAGGCTTAAATGGTATCGAAATTCTCAGGACAACCCAAGGAATGTATCAAGACAAATTTCATCACAATAGGCAAAATAAGTCAAAAGTTATTAGCATTTTAAGAAATATCATTATAACGTTTGACCATAAGATGGGGATGTGACGAAACTTTTTGAGCACCTTCAGGGCACTGTCCCGAACATATATACAGAGTTTTATAACCATTTGTCAATGCGTCCGTAAAATATAGAAACTTTTGACATAATTCAAAATGGCCGACGGCCAAAATGGCTGACCCGGGAAAATCAGACGTCATTCGACTCAGCATGCTCCACCGGATGTAAAGATAATTTTATGAATTGTGGACAAAGGGTTTAGAAGTTATAATCAAAAAAGTAATTTTTTTGGTATCTCCGGAGCACTAGGGGGCAGTGCGCCAAAACGCTGGAGCCCATTCAGATTTTGGTTGTGACAATACACACAAAGTTTGGTGTGTTTGGAGATAACACCTTAGGTAATTTTTCGCAAGCTCTTCGTTAAATTTGTTCACAAGTTAATCAAAAACGGTTCGCCTAATCAACTTGAATTGCATAACTTTAGGTCCGCATGGTTGTAGATCATGTGATTCAATTTTAGACCAGTTAGTTCAAATAAGTTTTACGAAAAATATGAAATAGCGAAAAAAAATTTCATGATGGAAAATGACGTCATAGAGTGAGTTTGAATCGGCTTTAGCCAAGGAATCAGAGAGAAAAGAATTTTGATTGTAGCCCATTCGGTTCAAAAGTTATAAAGATTAAGACTTTGGTGCATGGAAAATAAAAGATTTTAGATATTATAAAAACAGATTTATGTAAACAAATTGTAATTTTAAATGCTTAAAATCCTGTAAATGAATGAATATTTGGTAGTCATCACTATGCTGCCTTTAAATAAATACATGTCAGTAAAGGCGTATGAAAATGTTAAAATATGATGTTTTTTGACACTTACTTTACACTTTATATCCTTTATGGGCCTATTTGAGACTTTTTTTTTTTTTTTTGAGATAAATGGTTAAATGTTGTTTCACATGATTTACTAAAGATTATTACCTATTTATTTTCCCCTAGCATTGCGTACAAAGTAAAAACAATGATGCAGCTATTTAGCAAAAAAAGCTCAAGGTTGTTTTGTGCAGGGAAAATGGCCTTGAGTCTAACTGTAAATCTCTGTGCTGTGAAGCATGCACGCTGACAGTCACTAAGTGGAACTGATATCATTTGTGTGTGTGTGTGTGTGTAACAGGAAGAGTAATGATGAGACTCAGAAGGAGAGGAGGAAGGTGACCAGTCTGTTCAACATGATGGAGCCAAGCCTCCTGCAGTTCTACATCTCCCGCCAGTGGCTGAACAAGTTCAAAACTTTCGCTGAGCCAGGACCCATTTCCAACCATGACTTCCTGTGTGCCCACGGAGGTGACGACTCCTCTTATTAAGCCTTTTAGCACTTTTCTCATTGTGAAGTAATGTAATTGCTAAATTCCAGAAATGTTACGGAGGTTAAGTGCTCCAACATCCCTTTCAGTGATTATATCTGTTTTTTTCCTTGCTTCCTCTTGAATGTAACTTGAAATTACAGTCTGAGATCAGCGATTTTACGTCAATGTCCTCAGAAAGCATTTCAAAGGCCTTTTACTTCAATTCTTCTCACTAGTTTGAACAGATTCAAATAAGTTTAACAGAAAATATCTGATTAATTACAAGCCAACATGCTGTTATACCATTTAAACATATTGGCTTTATTTTTAACGATCTAGGTGCAAAGTCTAAAGCGCAAAAGCACTAAGGGTGTGTCTGAATCCACTTGTGCTATTTTAAGGACCGCGGCGCATGGTGTAACAGGGTTGTGCTTATTCTCTTAATGAGTTATGGGTGTGTTTTGAGAATAAACCAATCAGAGTCTCATCTACCATTCCCTTTAAGAGTCAGTTACGTCACGTCATGGCGCATTTGCTATTTACGTAGCGAGACAAACTATCTGCTGTGCAAGGATAAAGAACAAGCCTCCTCCATTAGGCCTCTTTACTTTCTCTTTCTCTCTTCAGTGGAGTAAGGAAACAGTGTTGTACGCACTCCACTGAAGACATCCATTAGCCTACATATTTAATTTAGTTTTTAAGCTAATTAGGGCTGTGCGATTTGGGAAAACTATCTAATCTAATTTCTTTTTAAAAATGTATTCTTTTTTTGACATATTGCGATTTCGATTTGATTAGCGATTTAATTTTGTAGGTTAGCGTCATCTTTATCACAGCTTCTTACTGCTAAAATGCAGTGAGTGTTAGTTAAAAAAGGACCTTCAAAGATATTAACTTATATTAGCAAACAACTCTGAAATTGTACATTGCTGTTGCTAGCTACTAGATTGAGTGTGACTGGCAGTACTTTTAGTTAACTTTTCAGCAAGACACTCCTCGCTTTTTTAGGTGCTGGTTGTTGTATTTCCTTGTGCTGTGGCAACAATTCTGCGACAGCTTTTACAATTGACCTGGTTTTGTTTGGTGTCTGTGACTTTAAAACCAAGATATTCCCATATTATTGAGGTGCAGTTTTTCTCTGATATTAATGAATCTATTAATGCTTCTAAAGCAGCAGACGCCATCATCCCACTCGTTCACGATTTCCTGTTTTTTTTTTTTATTGTGGGTGTTTCACATAGTTCGGTTGCGCAGTTCTGATTGGGCAGAACGAAAGTGTGCTCACTCAATTGGCTAGTAAGACTGTCACACACAGACAGCAGTCACGCATTTGCTCTGGGGGTGAAAGTAAATCAGGTTTATTTTGTACATCATAACAACAGATCCATACAGCAGTGGATATTAACCTGTATCCTGTCACATATACGTGCAAAGCTAAATGCGCACACTGTATGTGTGTGTGTGTGTGTGTTCGTGTATGTCTGCGCTATGTGTGTGTGTGTGTCTGCACTGTGTGTCTTCGCTGTGTGTGTGTGCGCGTGTGAACTTTGTTCAACTTTGAACTGTGTGACTCATCGTTGCAACTCCACAACAAATGCATCAAATACTGATTGGTAACGTTCTTACTGTAGTATTTCTTACAAAAGTTACGTGAGATCTGCTTCCTGTGGCAGCCGAGGGCAGCGAATGAGACTAGCCTTAAAGGCGCAGTACAAAAAAACAGCAACATGCTTTTACCAGCTATAAAACAGAAACTTCAGACAGCTATAATAAATAATATAAGAAATAAATGGGTGTTTTGAGCTGAAACTTTACAGACACCTTCTGGGGACCCAAAAGACTTCTCTTAAATCTGGAAAAAATAATCTAGGTTAGGTCTGTGCAATTAATCAAAAATCCGGTTTCGATTTCGATTTTGGCTTCTAACGATTATGAAAAACCATTGATCGAGATAAACGAGTATTGCATCATATACCACCCCTTTCCAGTTGTACACATTTGTTGCTCTGCAAAGCTCAGTTCTATGTGAAAATGACTAAAAGCATGTATTGTAATGTAACTTTTACAGCACGGGATGCGCATCATTCATTGATGAACATTCGAATCATTCATATTTTGAAAAGCGCGAAAGAGCACATGCTGTTCTGTGTGTGCACGTCGCGATTAGCCTCGGACAGGCTCGGAGACGAGCAGAGCACACACACATTTAACGCCATCTTAATGCGAGCGCTTTAATGGTCAAATGCATGCAAATGTGTGTCAGAGCGCGGTGTTTAGTGATTATTCATATTAACCCTCATTTGTGTAATAAACAAACAAGTTGAGAATCAAAAGACATGTGAAAGAGAAACCATATCAGAGCCGCACTATTCTTAAAGTGACAGCGCGCAATATTCCTGCTGCCACCTGTTTTTATTATTAATCAAACAACAAAAGGAGAAAGTCCCTCACTGCTCTTGACTGAAGGACTTTTGTAGCTAAAGTTTTATTCTTACAGTGAAGATGCTTAAAGCACAGTTTAAACATAACATATTTAATAACTGATTTCTAATAACTGATTTCTTTTATCTTTGCTATGATGACAGTACATTATATTTTACTAGATATTGTTCAAGATACTAGTATTCAGCTTAAAGTGACATTTAAAGGCTTAACTAGGCAAGTCATTGTATAACAGTAGTTCCTTCTGCAGACAATCAAAAATATGTATTGCTTAAAGGGGCTAATAATATTGAGCTATTAAAAATAGGTTTCCAAATATTTAAACCTGCTTTTATTCTAGCTGAAATAAAAAAAATAAGCCTTTCTCCAGAAGAAAACAATATTATAGGAAATACTGTGAAAAATTCCTCTGTTAAACATAATTTGAGAAATGTTTCTTTTGTAAAAAATTCACAGGAGGGCGAATAATTTTGACTTTAACTGATAATCGTTTTGAATAATCGTGATTACAATTATGACCAAAATAATCGTGATTATGATTTTTCCCATAATCGAGCAGCCCTAACCTAGGTGCCCTTTAATAAAACATGAACAAATACATACAGTGAGCTAGAGCAGTATTTCCCAACCCTGTTCCTGGAGGCGCACCAACAGTACATATTTTGGATGTCTCCTTTTTCTGACCCATTAACTTCAGGTGTTGGAGTCTCTTCTGATGTTATGATAAGTTGATTCAGGTGTGTTTGATTAGGGAGAGGTTGAAAATGTGTACTGTTGGTGTGCCTTCAGGAACAGGGTTGGGAAACACTGAGCTAGAGCATTATTATCTGACATTTTTATTATCAGCCGTTCAACAGTAATATTATTTACTGTACTTTACTCACCCACAAATCAAACACTGTAAAAGAAAAATAAATCTATTCAATTTTTACAGTATAACTGTATAAAACTCAGTGCTTTTATAAAATAAAATAAAAATAAAGAAATATGAATAATGGAGACATGGTAGCTCAGTGGTTAGCACTGTTACAGTGCTAACCACTGAGCTTTAGCTTCTAGTTATTTATGAATCTTCTTCAATGCAGTTTCATGATAACTTTTATGGAAAAGATCCCTAATTGTCATATTGAGTAGCAAAAATCTAACTCGAAACCTTGTTTTATTTTTCTATTTTAACAGGTATTCCGCCAAATAAGGCTGCGTACATTGATGATCTTGTTTTGATGATTCCCCAAAACGTGTGGGACCACCTCTATAGCAGGTAAGAGTTGTCACTGCTCTTTTCCTGGCTTCCTGTGCGAGTTCAGGTTTTTATTAAATGCTGATTGTTGGCTCACTGTTTGTAGGTATGGAGGTGGACCTGCCGTCAATCACTTGTATGTCTGCCACACCTGCCAGAATGAGATTGAGAAGCTGGAGAAACGACGCAAGAATGAGCTGGACATGTTTGTTCGGGTAAGAGCTGCAGCTGATGTTGTTATTGCTGTCATTTGATATTAAAGAGGACCTATTATGCCACTTTTTACAAGATCTCAAATAAGACTTGAGTGTGTAGGTTTCCGATCAAAGTGCCACACAAATAAGTTTAATACATTTTTGAAACTGTCCGTTTTAGGCTTTGATCCTAATTGTGCCATTGTGGTGTCAGTCGCTTTAAATTCAATTTAGAGGGCGGAGCTACAAATGCTATGTGTCAGCATAGTGGCAAATTCAAAAACAAGACTAACGTCCAATGTTTATGAGGGAGAGGTCGTCATTAATGGGCGAGGCTTTTCCCCTCTGATGACACGCACAAAGGGAGAATGTCAATCAAAATGTTTCGGCGGATTTATTTTCTGATTATAAAAAATAAAATTAACTAATGTTACCGTAAGAAGCTGGTTAAAAATTCTAGTCAAAGACACTAGAATACACAAGACATGTCACTCGTATAGTTTTGAATGGGGAAAAGTGTAACGGTCAATATGGGGAATGAAGCCCCACCTACTAGTACAGATGCCAATCATCGATCGATAAAGACTGACGTTTCTCCGGGGAGAAGCTCAGATCAGACGTATGCTTTTATGACAGTTTGGTGGTCAACAAACGAACACTTGCTTCACAGACATAAGAAATATATCCACATAAAGCTTGAAATATGTACTTTTAAATGAATCCACTACATTTGAAAACAAAAGTTTTTTGGTTTTGTAATTTGTATGAAACAAACATGAGGTACAGTCCACCCTGTCAAACGCACATCACATGTCAGTAAATGCCCAAAAACTTGTAAACGAAAGAATATGTCATTTCTGGAGGAAATTCACCATCAAGTCCAAGTTGTGAATTACTTAAGAAGAGCAGCGCGATCTGACAAAGCATTATCCAGATGATGATAATGTGCAGAACGGCCATAAATGAGGTTGGTGTTGTGATCCCGTTCCTTTCAAGTGCTCAAGTGCATTCGCTTGTTTACCTAAAAATATGCAGATTTCGTTTGATTTGAATGTTTAGAAACGAAACTAATGAGACAGCCGCTGTTTAATTATATTGGTGATTCCAAATATGTAATGTAATCGTAAACCTGGCAAACAGTTTTGGAGAATTTGATGTTTCCCCATTCAGAGAGATTGCCTAAGCATACTGCCAAAAAGGGCATTTAAAGATGGCTGCCGAATTAAATGACTTGCCTTAAAGGGACTTTGTTAAAGTCACAGACAGTTGCCATTTAACTGTGTTTAAACTTCTTATAAAGTGATTTTTTTTTGCATAATAGGTCCCCTTTAACATTCCAAGTTGATCATTTAACAGTTAATGACTGATCAACAAATAGAATAAAACAAAGAAAAAACAATTAATTAAATTAAACAGACATCCTAAACTGTCATCTGTTGCATCGTGTTTCATGTTGCATTTGTGCTGGTATATATGACTGTGTCATATAGCGTAGCAACTTTCACATATTTCAGTTTTTTACATTTTGGAAGAAGGAAAATTTTGTAAAGTAAATGTCATTTGAACAACCAGATGCATTTAGACCTGTCCAGCTTTATCTGGAATGCTTCCAAGACTACCTCCTGAAGTGGTTAAAATGAACGAATAT